>NC_037673.1:100933785-101047752 GCF_003255815.1 Theropithecus gelada
GAAGAAGAAGAAGAAGAAGAAGAAGAAGAAGAAGAAGAAGAAGAAGAAGAAGAAGCAGCAGCAGGAGGAGGAGGAGGAGGAGGAGGAGAAGGAGAAGGAGAAGGAGAAGGAGAAGGAGAAGGAGAAGGAGAAGAAGGAGAAGGAAGAAGGAAGAAGGTTATATTCAAAGTTTAGTTTAAGCTACTAAATGAATAATGTTTACTTCTGGTTAGGGCCCCAGTATATAAAGAACTTGGAAGGTGTCATTCTCATTCCTCCAAGAATAAAAAGCTAAACAAACATAAAATAAGTATTTTTTTTTTCCTAGAAACTATCAGAGAACTGAGGTTTTAGGACAAAAAGCCACTGCCAAATTCAGAGACATAGAATACATTCATGGCCAGAATCAAGTTACGTGGTACAGAAGGTGCTGGAGCCATCAACTAGTAGTAACATCTAAATGGTATTTTTTATTAATTGTTAGAGGTTGAATATAGATGTACTTGAGAGTGATAAACTCCTGGATACCAACTCTGGTGTGTGAGCCCACATTTTCCATTGTTCTAAGAACACCACCAGGTTTTCTTGGTGAAATTCCATGAAAGATTCTCTCATGACTCTGGCAGAGTGAAGGAAAGAGTAATCATTGTGAAATATGCTTGGATTCGTCCCCATAGACTGTCCAACTTTCCAGATAAAAGACTTTACCAGAGCATTGTTCCACCTGGAGAAGGGATTCCTTACACATGGCATGCTTTAGTGGTCATACCTAGGGTGGGAGGGAGAAGCTCTACCATTAGAAAATCACTTGCATTGACAGCTCAGACACAGGCCCACTAAAAGACTGAGATTCAAATATGATTCCACAACACTTCCTCTTCCTAACTGAAAGTCATAGCAAAAGGGTTCCATTATAATAATACTGAATTATGGCAAGACAGGCTACATCAAACTAACTGCCTCTGAGGAGGAAGACTTTTGGAAGTCTGAAGTCAAGAAGAGAAACAACATAAGAAAGCCTGAAAAGAATATAGACAGTAAAAATGTTTTGATGCAATTTCTTAGTTTTGAGAAATTTATCATGGTTTTGTAAGGTGTTAACATTAGGGGAAGATGGGTGAAGGATAACAGGAACTCTCTGAGCTATCTTAGTAAATTTTCTGAAAATCTAACATTATGCCAAAATAAAAAGGTGTGTGTGTGTGTGTGTGTGTGTGTGTTTGCCTGTGTGTGTGTGTGTGTTTTAAAATCCCATAGATCCCCTGCAATATCTGTGTAGTTGTTATATTTTGGACACAACAGGGAAATTCTAAACTGGACGCTTTTAAACATTTTCAATTTTAAAGGGAATGCTTCCAGCTTTTGCCCATTCATTGTGACACTGGCTGTCAGTTTGTCATAAATTGCTCTTATTGTGAGATACGTTCCATCAATACATAGTTTATTGAGAATTTTTATCATGAAGCGGTGTTGAATTTTATCAAAGGCCTTTTCTGCATCTATTGAGATAATCATATGGTTTTTGTCAGTGGTTCTGTTTAGGTGACAGATTACATGTATTGATTTGTGTATGTTGAACTAGCCTTGCATCCCAGGGATGAAGTTGACTTGATCATGGTGGATAAGCTTTTTGATGTGCTGCTAGATTCGGTTTGCCAGTATTTTATTGAGGATTTTTCACATCAATGTTCATCAGGGATATTGCCCTGAAATTTTCTTTTTTTGTTGTATCTCTGCCAGGTTTTGGTATCAGGATGATGCTGGTCTCATAAAATATGTTAGGGGGAAGTTTCTCTTTTTCTATGGTTTGAAATAGTTTCAGAAAGAATGGTACCAGCTCCTCTTTGCACATCTGGTAGAATTCGGCTATGAATCAGTCTGGTCCTGGGCTTTTCTTTTGGTTGGTAGGCTATTAATTACTGCCTCAATTTCAGAACTTGTTATTGGTCTATTCAGGGATTCGACTTCTTCCTGGTTTAGTCTTGGGATGGTGTATGTATCCAGGAATTTATCCATTTCTTCTAGATTTTCTAGTTTATTTGCATAGAGGTGTTTACAGTATTCTCTAAATGGTAGTCTATATTTTTGTGAGATTGGTGGTGTATCCCCTTTATCATTTTTTATTGTATCTATTTGATTCTTCTCTTTTTATTAGTCTGGCTAGGGCAATCAGGCAAGAGAAAGAAATAAAGCATATTCAAATGGAAGAAAATAAGTCAAATTGTCTCTGTTTGTGGATGACATGATTGTATATTTAGAAAACCCCACCGTCTCAGCCCAAAATCATTTTAAGCAGATAAGCAACTTCAGCAAAGTCTCAGGATGAAAAAAATCAATGTGCAAAAATCACAAGCATTCCTATACACCAATACACCAATAACAAACAGAGAGCCAAATCATGAGTGAACTCCCATTCACAATTGCTACAAAGAGAATAAAATACCTAAGAATACAGCTTACAAGGGATGTAAAAGACCTCTTCAAGGAGAATTACAAACCACTGTTCAAGGAAATAAGAGAGGACACAAACAAATGGAAGAACATACCATGCTCATGGAGAGGAAGAATCAATATTGTGAAAATGGCCATACTGCCCAAAGTAATTTATAGATTCAATGCTATCCCCATCAAGCTACTATTAACTTTCTTCACAGAATTTGGGGGGAAAAATACTTTAAATTTCATACGAAACCAAAAAAGAGCCCATATAGCCAAGGCAATCCTGGGCAAGAAGAACAAAGCTGGAGGCATCATGCTACCTGACTTCAAACTATACTACAAGGCTAAAGTAACCAAAACAGCATGGTACTGGTACCAAAACAGATATATAGACCAATGGAACAGAACAGAGGCCTCAGGAATAATGCCACACACCTACAACCATCTGATCTTTGACAAACTTGACAAAAACAAGCAATAGGGAAAGGATTCCCTGTTTAATAAATGGTGTTGGGAAAACTGGCTAGTCATATGCAGAAAACTGGCTAGTCATATGCAAAAAACTGAAACTGGACCCCTTCCTTGCACCTTATATAAAAATTAACTCAAAATGGATTAAAGACTTAAACATAATACCTAAAGCCATGAAAACTCTAGAAGAAAACCTAGGCAATTCCATTCAGGACATAGGCACAGGCAAAGACTTCATGACAAACACCAAAAGCAATTGCAACAAAAGCCAACATTGACAAATGGGATCTAATTAAATTAAAGAGGTTCTGCACAGCAAAAAAAAAAAAAACTATCATCAGAGTAAACAGGCAACTTACAGAATAGGAGAAAAATTTCGTAATCTATCCATCTGACAAAGGGTAATATCCAGAATCTACAAAGAACTTAAACAAAATTACAAAACAAAACAAAACAAAAACACATCAAAATGTGGGCAAAGGATACGAACAGACACTTCTCGAAAGAAGACATTTAGGCAGCCAACAAACATATGAAAAAAGCTCATCATCACTGGTCATTAGAGAAATGCAAATCAAAGCCACAATGAGGTACCATCTAACACCAATTAGAATGGTGATCATTAAAATGTCAGGGAAGGACAGATGCTGGAGAGGATGTGGAGAAACAGGAACGCTTTTACACTGTTGTTAGGAGTGTAAACTAGTTCAAACATTGTGGAAGACAGTGTGGTGATTCCTCAAGGATCTTGAACCAGAAATACTATTTGACCCAGCAATCCCATTTCTGGGTACCTACCCAGAGTATTATAAATCATTCTGAAAATGCACACATATGTTTATTACAGCACTAGTCACAATAGCAAAGACTTGGAACCAACCTAAATGCCCATCAATGATAGACTAGATAAGGAAAATGCGGTATATATACAGCATGGAATACTATGCAGCCATAAAAAAAAGGATGAGTTCATGTCCTTTGCAGGGACATGGATGAAGCTGGAAACCATCATTCTCAGCAAACTGACACAGGAACAGAAAACCAAGCACCATATATTTTCCCTAATAAATGGGAGTTGAACAATGAGAACACATGGACACAGGGCAGGGAACATCACACATTGGGGCCTGTTGGGGGATGGGGGGACTAGGGGAGGGATAGCATTAGGAGAAATATCTAATGTAGATGACACGTTGATGGGTGCAGCAAACCATCATGGCACGTGTATACTTATGTAAAAAACCTGCATCTTCTGAACATTTATCCCAGAACTTAAAGTATAATAAAAAAAATAAAAAAAAGAAAGATAAAAAAAGTTTCTATTTGATAATAAACATACAGAAAAATGTGAAAGCCGAAATCAAGCTTGTCCAACTCCTGGCCCACAGGCCACATGCGGTCCAGGATGGCTTTGAATGTGGCCCAACACAAATTCATAAACTTCATTAAAATGTTATGAGATTTTCTTGAGATTTATTTTTTGGCTCATCAGCTGTTGTTAGTGTTGGTATATTTTATGTGTGGCCCAAGACAATTATTCTTCCAACGTGGTCCAGGGAATCCAAAAGACTGGACACCCTAGCTTAAATGTACAGCTAAAATATTGGCTACAACAAGTCTTCAGCCAGCTCAAAAATAGGTTATCATTGATCCTTTTATGCTCCCTTTGTTTCATGTCCTCTTCCCTCTGTCTCAAAGGTAACAACTACTTTGATCTAATACAGTAGACTAGTTTTGTCCATTTTTTTATTTTATAAAAATGTGTTTCTGTGATAGGCATTTTTCCAGGACAGGCTTCTTTCATTCAACATTATATTTGTATCTTGGTCCATTTTGTGTTGCTATAAGGGAATACTTGAGGCTAAGCAATTTATAAAGAAAAGAAGTTTATTTGGCTCATGGTTCTGCAGGCTGTACAAGAAGCATGGCACCAGCATCTGCCTATCTTCTAGTTAGAGCTTCTGTGCTGCATCAAAACATGATGGAGAAGGTCACAGGGGAGGCAGGCAGGTGCAGAGAGCAACCAAACCTCAGGGGTGTCTGGAAAAAACTAATTCACTCCTCCCTGAGAACCAATCCAAGCTCAGGAGAGTGAGAACTCACTCACTACAGAGTGAATGGCATCAAGCCATTCATCAGGGATCTACCCTCATGGATCACTTCCTTCTAGGTCCCATAACCCAACACTGCCATACTGGGGATTAAATTTTAACATGAGACATGGTGGGAACAAACGTCCATTCCATAGCAGTTTGTAGGTTTCAACCATATTATTTTAGGCTGTGCTTATCTATTGCTGCACATTTTCCTATTGTTTCAAATGCCACAATATTATATCCCACTTATTCTTGATAGACATTTATTTTCTTTTTCTCTTTTTCTCCCAGCATTTGGTTATTACAAATAGTGTGAAATGACGTGTTTATAAATGCATATAGTGAAGATATATTTCTTACAGCTGAAAACACTGTGTATAGTAACTATTTATAGTTAAGTATCACTGTTGGGTCCTAGGTATGTACAAAATCAGTTTTTCAAAGTGATAGTACTAATTTTTACACTCACTATTCATCAGATTTCTGGTAGCTCTCTAGTTTCTAACCAACACTTAAGGTTATTTGTCTTAATAATTTTCAACATTATTGAGGGCAATTAGTGGCATAATATTGTGTTTAAGTTGGTTATTACAATACAGAGTACAGCAGTAAGTGTACAGAGTGAATACATTTTTAAATGTACACATTTTAAATGTACAGAGTGAATAAAGTTTTCATATGTATATGCTTATTTTATCAGCACTGAAATGAAGACATAGAACATATTCATTCCAATAATTACCTTTCCAAAGGTGAATGTAACCCTGAATTCTATCAGCATTGACTGGTTTTATTTTTCTTGAATATTTAATTGCTTAATCTCTTGACTGAAGAATCAGTGAAGTTCCTCTGTATTACTGGAGCTAGCTTCAGTTTATTATTATTCACTGATATGCACTATTCCATGTTATGGGTATAGCAGTTAGCTCTTTTATCATTAATGTTCTTTTGGTTGTTTTTTGCTATTTTCAAAATGCTATCATTTTAGTGGATATGTGCATTCATTTTTATTGGATATTTACTAAACAATGAGACTGCTAGCGTGGTGCATATTTTATAAAAATATTTTGATTTTAACTTTTTGGGTCTTTATGTTTAATTGATTTTTTTATAAACAGCATAGAGGTTTGATTTTTTAAATGGGAAATATTGTTCATTTACATTGGAAATAATGATGTTTAGTTTTTCTCTAATATCTTCATATTTTCTATTTGCTTCATTGCTAATTTGCTTATTTTTCTTTTGATTTATTAAGTACTATTTCTTCTTCTACTGTATTTTTCCATTAGCTTACTATTTTCATATTATTTATTTTATAGTTATCTTGAATATATAGAATGCATTATTCATTTATTAATCTACTTTGATTTAGTTATTGTATCACATCTCCAGAATGATAGAATTTCATCTTACAAAAGTTTAATTACATTTAATTCTATTGTCTTTTATATTATTGCTGCCAGAAATTTTACTTGTACATATATAGGAAATCCCAGAAAAAAATGTCATTTCTGTAAATAATCATTGTTCACTTATCTTTCACTAATAAAACATCTAACCTTTCTAGTGTTTTTTTATTCTTTCCCCCTTGTTCATGCCATCACATGAGAGTGCTTTTTCTCTGCCTGAGAAACCACATCTAAATATTTTAGTTCATGACTAATGATGCCAAATTCCCTCATGTTTAGTTTGCCTGAAAACTTCTAATTTTGCTTTTATTTAGATTCCTTGTAAAGATATACTTCTCAAATAGAAAATGAACAAATTTTAATTACACAGTTTAATCTGTTTTAACAAATACATACATTCATTTAACTCACATCACTATCAAGACACAGAAACTTACTGCTATGTCAGAAAGTTTCTTAGATTCTTCATGTTCCTCTTTCAGTCATCCACTTCCAAGTAACTAATGGTCTTGTTTCTATTGTCAATAGATTATTTTTACCTAGTATATGATATAATATAAATGGAATCACACTATATGTAGGTTTTTGTGTCTGGCTTCTTTTGCTCAGCAAAAAGTTTTTGTGGTATCAGTAGTTGATTTATAAATATAGACATTCAGAGAGAGGCAAGGTACTCATAGGATCATAAAATAGATTCTATGTTTAACTTTCAGTAAAAACCACAAATTATTTGTCCTGACTGATTTTATATCCTCACCAGAAATGTCCCATTTGTTTAATATTTTAACCAACATATGTTGTTTACAATTCTTTTTATATTGCTCTTTTACTGAATATATAGCAAAAAGAAAAGCCATAAAGGAGAAAAACAAAGTTTTGATGTGCCAATTGACAAATTATTTGTAGAGAAAATGTGTAAGGAACTGCTACAAATCAATAAAAAACGAAATACAACATAATTAAATTGGTCTAGAGCATTGAACAGGCATTAGCAAAGATGATATTCAAATGTCCTATAAACATATAAAGATGTCAAACTTTATTAATCACTAGTGAAATGAAAAGTAAAACTGATGTGCAAGAGATGAATTTGATAACCCTTCACATGCCTCAGAATAGTTAAAATTACAAAGATAAATAATAAAAATTTTGGCAGGGATGTAGAACAACTTGAGCACTAGTGCAATGTTGAGGGGAGTATAAACTGGTATAACCACTTTCAAAAGTGGTTTCTCTCTTTCTACTAAAGTTGAAAAGCACATATGCTATAACCTAGCAATTCTCCTCCTGGATATATATGAAATAGAAATGTATTTTTAAATTTTCCAAAAAACAACTACTAAAATGTTTACAGAAACCCTATTTATAATAGTTCTGCTATAGAGGCTATCCAGATGGATATTGGCAGTATAACAGTATAAGGTAGATGTTACAATGGTTATATGATAAATTATTACCTAGGAATAGAAATGGAAAAAAAAAATGATAGCTATATACCAAATATGTGAATCTCAAAAACATAATATCCTATTTTAGAAGCAGATCAAAAAATGCATGCTCTGTGATTCCATATACATAAATCTACTAAAAGACAACTGTAAACCAAAAATAAAATCTTAAGCCACCAAGTCAACTGAATGGATGCCTCCTCCCAGCCAAGTACATTCCAAAGTAAACCTGAAAAACTAGTTCAGGCCATGACGGGAAGGCGGCAGTCAGATACACCTCTTTATACCCTCCACCCTTTGCAATTCAGGCACAACTTACCAACATTAACATTAAAACAGAAATCTTAAGAAGGACAAAATAGACTCTTTGTAACAATAAGACACAAAATTCCAACCTGACTCTAGTATAGCATCACATGACAGCTAGCAGGCCCTGAAAGAAATCAAAGTGTTTTATCCCAAAATATGTTTCTTTGACATATTTTTAAATGGCCTTACAAGGCTATGGCTTGTGGGGAAAATCCACATTCTGTAGAGAATCCCCTTCCCTTTCCAGATGTTTTCCTGATCCGGGAGAGATTAACTAAGAGTATGACATCTTTTAGTGTACTATAAGAGATATTTACCATCTATTCTTTCTGAATCCTGTTACCTGGAAGCTGCGTCTGCATAACAAGAACCTTGGCTTCCACAATCCTCCCTTATCTAAAAGACAAACATTTCCCTCTGCTGACTCCAACTCTTCAGGCAGAGCTTAACCCTTTCAACCAATTGCCAATCCAGAAATCATTCACTCCACCTATGACCGGTAAGCCTCTGTGTCAAGTTGTTTCATCGTTCTGGACTGAACCAGTGCATACCTGATACCTATTAATTGATGTCTTATGTCTCCCTAAAACGTATAAAAGAAAGCTGTAAGCCAATCACCCTGGGCACATGTTCTGAGGACCTCTTGAGGCTGGCTTTGGAACTTGGTCATTCACATTTGGCGGAGAATGAATTCCTTCAAATATTTTATGAAGTTTGACGCTTTTTCATCAACACAATAACCCAAAGGCAAACAAGACAAGATGGTGATTGACTTTTAAAGAAATATGACTGGCTGATTTCAAGGAACCTTGTGGATTACTGATTGTGGTAGTCAATTTAATAAGTGACTGAGCCAGCGGGTAAATAGGTATTTGGTCAAACATTATGCTGTGTGTCTGTGAAGGTGTTTTGGGATGAGATGAACATTTGAAGGAGGAGACTAACATAGATTGCCCTTCATAAGCATAGGAGTTCCTCAATTAGTTGAGGAACTGAATAGAACGAAAAAACTGACCTTCCCACCTCAAGTAAGAGAGAATTTTTCCTGCCAGATGGCCTTTGAACTAGGCAATCATCTTTTTTTCCTGCTTTTGGACATGAACTGAAAGCGTCAGCTCATACTACATCTCAAGACTGCCAGCCTTTGGACTGGATTTAAACTATCGGCTTCCTGGGTCTCCAGCTTGCCAACTTGTCCTCCAGATCTTAGGACTTTCTAGTCTACATGTCAGCCAATACTAATCTCTCTCTCTCTCTCTCTCTCTCTCTCTCTGTGTATGTGTGTATACAAAGATGAATAATAAAATTTTTGACAAGGATGTGTCAAAATGCATACATGTGTAAAGGGTACACACACACACACACACACACATATACACACTCACACACATCTATCTGGGTCTATTTCTCTGGAAAATTCTGACTAATACATTGGTCATTACCTATTTCTTGATCTTGGCTTCAGTACTATAGGTTTGTTTACTCTGGAAATTCATGAAGTTTTGTATTTATGGTTTGTGCTTTGCACATTCTCAGAAAATGTGAGTGAAAATAAGAATTTCTGCAAAGGTACAGTAGAATGTTACAGGCATATAGTACATTTCACGTGAAACCTCTATAGTCTTTCTAATCCTGAACCCCTGGGTGTATATTATTACTTGAATATATCTGCTAAGTGTTTACATACTACAGTCTTGTAAACCATAGCTAGTCTGTGGCTGTGTGTCTCAGAGATTCTGAAATGTTTTTGGTTTACAGTGCCCTTAATGTCTTATTTTTGTTTGTTTGTTTGCTGTTTTGTTTTAGTTAAACTCCTAGCTCAAAAGAACTGCCTAGCAGCTCAACATTGAATAATGAGGTCTCAACAATTTCATAGTAGTAATTTGTGTGATTTTTGACAGGTGCTACTGTGTTCTCTTGAAAAACTAAAATTTCCCACTGTGCCCACCCTGTGAATTTATGCACTACTTCATAGGATCTTGGCATATGGCTTGGGAAACAAGGTCTTAGTCTATTCTAGGTATGGAGCAATTTGAACAAGTCATATATGAGGTTTATGCTGTGTTTCTGCCTGTATTTCTTTCTGTATGTGTATTTTATTGAAACGAATATGTATACATGGATAATTGAATGCTTATCTAAGATTTTAAGGGTTTTATATTCCAAAACTATAGAAAAATAGGTTGTTTTATTCAAAGTGCTCACATTAGAACACTTAAGTGTAAAACATTTATTCAATTCTAAAGTCCCATTTGGAACTCTTTTCTCAGAATTAGCTTCTGATGAATATACAAATTGCCATGTTGGTTAAACAAAATAACACTGCTTTAGAGGTAGGATGAAGGTTAACAGACATAAGACACAACTGCGCTTTAAAACATGCGGAATAAAATGATCAAACATATAAAAGTGTATGTCCAGGTTTATACTAATTACCGCTGTGATTTAGTATTGCTATTTTCATGTATATTTTATATATACTTTTTTTCCAATTTATTTTGGATTCAGGGTGTGAGTGCAGGTTTGTTATATGAGTATAATGTGTGATGTTGAGGATTGGGGTATGAATGATCCCATCACCCAGGTAATAGCACCCAATAGATACTTTTTGAGCCAACAGTCCCTTCTCTCCCCTCTACCAGTCCCCAATGTCTCTTGTTCCCTTCCTTATATCCATGTGTACTCATTTTAAGTAAGAACATGTAGTATTTGCTTTTCTGTTTCTGTGTTAATTCACTTAGGATAATGGCCTTCAATTAGCATGCTTGTTGTTGCAAAAAATATGATTTCATTCTTTACTGTGTCTGCATAGTATTCCATGTATCACATAGGCATGGACAAAGACTTCATGATTAAACATCAAAAGCAATGGCAACAAAAGCCAACATTGACAAATGCGATCTAATTAAACTAAACAGCTTCTGCACAGTAAAAGAAACTATTATCAGAGTGAACAGGCAACTTACAGAATGGGTGAAAATTTTTGTAATCTATCCATCTGACAAATAGCTAATATCCAGAATCTACAAAGAACTTAAATTTACAAGAAAAAAACTTAACAAACCCATTAAAAAGTAGGCGAAGGATATGAACACACACTTCTCAAAAGAAGACATTTACGAGGCCTACAAACATATGAAAAAAAGCTCATCATCACTGCTCATTAGAGAAATGCAAATCAAAATCACAATGAAATACCATCTCATGCCAGTTAGAATTGCAATCATTAAAAAGTCAGGGAACAACAGATGCTGGAGAGGATGTGAAGAAACAGGAATGCTTTTACACTATTGGTGGGAGTGTAAAGTAGTTCAGCCATTATGGAAGACAGTGTGGTGATTCCTCAAGGATCTAGAACCAGTAATAGCATTTGACCCAGCAATCCCATTACTGGGTACATACCCAAAGGATTATAAATTATTTTAATATAAAGACACATGCACACATATGTTTATTACAGCACTAGTCACAATAGCAAAGACTTGGAACCAACCAAAATGCCCATCAATGATAGACTGGATAAAAAAAAAATGTGGCATATATACACCATGGAATACTATGTAGCCATAAAAAAGGATGAGTTCATGTCCTTTGCAGGGACACGGATGAAGCTGGAAACCATCATTCTTAGCAAACTAACACAGAACAGAAAACTATACACCACTTGTTCTCACTCATAAGTGGAAGTTGAACAATGAGAACACATGGACACAAGGAGGGGAACATCACACACCGGGGCCCATTGGGGAGTGGGGGACTAGGGGAGGGATAGCATTAGAAGAAATACCGAATATAGATGATGAGTTGATAGGTGCAGCAAACCACCATGGCATGTGTATACCCATGTAAAAAACCTGCACGTTCTGCACATGTATCCCAGAATTTAAAGTATAATAAAAAACATAAAAGTAAAAAGAAGTTAAAAGTCAATCTACCATTGATGGGTACCTAGGTTGATTCCATGTCATTGCCAGTGAGAATAGCGCTGTAATGAACATATGAGGGCATGTGTCTTTTTGGTAGAACAATTTGTATTCCTTTGGGTATATACCCAAACAAATAATCCATTTAAAAATAAGCTAATGATATTAACAGATACTTCTAGAAAGAAGACACACGAGTGGCCAAGAAACATGAAAAAATTCTCATCGTTACTAATCATCAGAGAAATCAAATCAAAACTGCAATAAGATACCATCTCACACCAGTCAGAATGGCAATTACTAGAAAGTCAAAAAATGAAAGATACTGGTGAGTCTGTAGTGAAAAGGGGACATTTATACTCTGTTGGTAGCAATGCAAAATCCTTCAGCCACTGTAGAAAAAAGTTGAAGATTTCTCAGAGAACTTAAACCAGAACTGTTAATACCATTCAACACAGTAAAATATTTCTAATGTGATGAACGTTACTTTAGTTAACTCGTTATTATATATATTTCTTGAAATGACTTGATAAATTCATATCTCATTTGAAATTTACTAAATTGTTTCCGGAAAAATTTTTAAAAAGTAATATAGCATTTACTTTGAGAAAAAAAAAAAAAGCATCAGTAACTTTGATAGCTTTAATATTTTCCCTTGAGAACAATTAACCAAACAAAAAGAAACAGAAATAAGCAATATTAGATATTTTTTTCAAACAGGAAAAAAATTGTGTGTGTTTGTAACTCAATCTGTTTTTACATTTGGTTTAAAAATACATGTCATCAACACTTATTTTCTTTTTGTTTTCTTTGTTTTTTTTTGGTTTTTTTTTGAGATGGAGTCTGGCCCTGTTGCCCAGGCTGGAGTGCAGTGGCCGGATCTCAGCTCACTGCAAGTTCCGCCTCCCGGGTTTACGCCATTCTCCTGCCTCTTTTTTAGTAGAGACGGGGTTTCACCGGGTTAGCCAGGATGGTCTTGATCTCCTGACCTCGTGATCCGCCCATCTCGGCCTCCCAAAGTGCTGGGATTACAGGCTTGAGCCACCGCGCCCGGCCTTCTTTTTGTTAAGTCACAATATAAGTAATGGAGTTACTCCATAAATATTTATTGGTATGATATCTATTAATAAATTATTCTTAAAACATAATTAATATTAGATTTTGACTTGTATTTCCAACTACATGTATTTTTATTTCTTTGACTAATTTTATGATAATGGTAATGAACAAATGCCCCACATTCAGTAAAATATTGGAGTTGGTACTTTATTAGTCAGCGCTCTCCAGAGAACAAAATAACCAATAAAATAAATACACAAACACACACACACACACACACACACAGCTTTAGTGACATCCTAAACCACACTGGGGAGGACAATCTGCTTTTTGTCAGTCTTCCAAATCACCTGCTATTCTCATCCAGAAACACTCTCACAGACACACCTAGAAATGATGTTGGACCAAATTTTTGGAAACTGCATGGCCTGATCAAATTGACTCACAAAATTAACCATCACAGTCATTAAAAGTCATGTTTGGGGACCATGTCAAGTGGCAAAATTGATCCATTATTAGCTCCATTATCATGAACTAAAATGGCAAAACTAAAGTTAAAAAACCGAAACAGGCAAACAAATAAACTCAATAATGCTGTTCCACAACAATGCTTTAAACCATGTAGAGTATAATAATTTTAGTGATTTAAATGAATATTTGGCCATTTTTATTTACTGTATAAATAACATATCATAGCATCATAACTATATGTCATTAAAGCTTAGTCAGCTTAACTTAGTTATTTTCACTTGATTATGATCTTAAACTTGATTGAGATATCTGGGGCTTTGGCAAATATTTTCAAGGAACTACAAACAGCATTGATGCTATGAGAATCTTGTGGGTCTATCATCATAATTTGCATAATTTTGTCTTTAAGAGATATATGTAAAAATGGTGTTGCTTCATTCCAAGATATCAATTTTTAGGCTTTTCTACCCATTGGCAAATTTTTCTCTAGTGCATATTTTCTTACACATCCACCTATACTAGTTGTAACCAATTTTTTTAATATTTATCAATTTGAAAGATGAAAACATTTTCCTAATTTTAAGGCTTTTGACATTTAAAAAAAGAACACACTTCTACATGCTCAGTGTTTATATGTATTTCTTCTTTGTTTTTTGTCACTTTTGTATACTTTGCCTATTTTCCCATTGAGTCATAAATCATTTATCACATAGATTGGTAAAATGCTCTAAGATGGTAGTGGCATTAATCCATAGGTATTGTTTATGCACACTGAAAATATTTGTTCAAATTTATTTTTTTAAATGTTGGTGAAAATATGCCATACAGATATTTTAAATAATATTGTGAAATTATAATCTTTGTTTATTTGGAATCTGCATAAGTTATATCTCCTTAAAAAGTCTTGTTTAGCACAAATATTCAGTTACTCTGGATAAAGAAACAAATTCAATCTTATTTTTTGTCTATTTTTATACAATTGTATAAATATAAAATATTAAATACTTTACCCTTCATTAGCAAATAATGTGCTATCTCTATAACAGAAGTTACATCTAAACATGTAATAGTATATTATATTATGGTATTTTATACTTATACTATACAAAGACTAAAGCATAAACATTACATATGAAATAGAAATCAGTTAGGTAATGTATAATGTTGAAATTTAATATTTGGTTGAATGCTACCCTTAGAGAAAGAATGATCATTTAGAAACGAAAGATGTAAAAGTCCCAAACAGCCTGAGTCTTCAGAGTCTTCAAATTTTCTTTACCTCTACAGCTTGATTTGTACAAAAGAATATTTTATTCAACTACTCCAACACTTCCATTGAAAGATGAAAAAATTGCATCCAAAGGGGGTTATTTGATTTATGTAAGACTTAATAGCTAATGGCCGCAGAAATTGAACAGAATTTAAGTTCTCATAATATTCTTTATTTTAGCTCATGATGTTTTAAAGTTGGCTTACAGCAGAAAGAAAATTTGAAGTAATATTAGTATGACTTTTAGGACAGCAAGCAAATCAACATTTAATTAAACAAACTCAAATTGAATGCTTTTATTCCCAAGCCCTCCCCAAATACCTCTTTAGGATCCCTGAGCAACACCTTTGATAGTTTCCTAAAATTACATATTAACTTAATTTTGAAATGATGCAATAAAGCTTTTATTTAACTATTAAAAGCATGCTCTCTTGAACTGATTTACATACATATAGAGATCCAGTAAAACTCAGCGGAGTATTTTAAGATCTTTTACAGATAAAGCATTATGACAATTAAATATGCTTGAGTTTAAAAGAATAATTCATAAAAAAGATGACGTAGGCTTGTGAATATAAAGAGCATTAGGCTTACCTTCTGAATGCTTTTATATATTACACTCAATGCTATATGACTCTAGGAAAATTTTACAAGAAAACTCATTCTCAAATCTGAGATTAAATGTACCTTGCTTACATTCATGGTTTTTACATTAATGGTTTATAGTTTATCAGTGTTATTATGCAATGTTTTCAAATAGGCATCCTTTTTATTGAAAACTATATAAAACTAATTTATCCAGAAGGGAAATTTAAGGCACAAACACATTTCTGTATGAAATGAGACTTAAAAAAGAAGAAACTTTGGAAGGGGGATATTTAAGTTTGATTACAAAATAATCTGATCCATGCTTTCAGTTGTAACACTAAAAAGTATATAAACCTACTACAGTTAATTACAGTCATAAAAGTTTTACTGTTATGTAAATACATGCATATATTATAAAGAAATATCTGTGCATGTGTGTGTGAAAGTACACAATTCAAAGTTTGTATCTATGCCTAGGCAATACATAGAAAATGATGCGTAACAAAATTATTGCACTCAGGAATGATTTGCAGTGCTTAATTTACTGCATAACTTATAATATTTAGTAGGAAATATTATAAGTTATCCAATAAATCAAACACTGCAATATATAGAAACTTTTAAATCATTGCCACTACAATGAGTAAAATATCATTGAAATATATTTTGGTGCACAGTCAAGCTATATTCACCACAAATTTATGTCAAGAAAATATCTTTCTTGTTATAAGTCCTCTTTTTTCTCTCATCAAAAGCCTAAATTACACGATAAATCTCCAAATTTAGTTTTTATTGTATCCAAACTCATTTTAAAAATTTGATAAAACTGATCATTCAAAGAAATGAGATTTTCTTTGAATGTAAGCAGTATTTCTATCTTCAAACTTGAACTTACTACACTGCCGTCCATAGCATGTCCTCTGAATATGATGTGTGCTCATTCTCAATTTTTCTGTCAGATATCACTGTGCTCGATTTATAAATATAGCCAGTACTAGAGAATTTGGGGGCAGCAGTAAGGAAGAGTTAGAAAGATGTACACACAACTAGTATTTATGTTTCATCTCTTAATTTTTCTTTGTAAGCACTATGTTTACCTAAATACTTTAGTGGGAATTTATACAGATTGTAAACAAATTTTATTGATAAATATTTTAATTTGTTTAAAAACTTTAATAGCAATAATCAATAATCACATAATGATCATTGTATCTATTCAATTAACGAGGATCCAATTTTGAGAAAAATACAAAGTTTTGGTGTCATTATTAAATGTCTTGAGAATGCATTATTTTTAAAAATATCAAAAATAAAGCAGAAAGAGTAAGCAATTTAAAAAAAAAAAAAAAAAAAAAAAAAAAACCTCAATGGATCAACTCTAGTTTGTTTTTAAAGCGCCCTCCAATGCCAAGGGCAGTTTTGTTGAAAGAAGTCTGTTCTTTACTTTTTAATAATATATTTACTGTAGTCTACAGTTTAGTAAAAATTTTTGAAGTTTCAAATCCTTTAAGCATGCTTAGCATTGACTCAAGAACAAGGTGCACTGGTGGTTAAGATAACTTTTGATACAAAAATAACATTCTATAGATCTTTTTATTTAGTTATTGACCCACTCCACATCTGTACATTTTTTGTTACCGCAAGGTTAAAGGGCCAAGTGGTTTATATATATATATATATATATGTGTGTGTGTGTGTGTGTGTGTGTGTGTGTGTGTGTGTGTATAGAGAGAGAGAGAGAGAGAGAGAAAGGGAATGACAATTTTTGCACCAGTTGAATAGTATACACAAAATAAATAATTTTCTAATATATGTTTCATATATAATGTTTCCCTTGATTGTTTTGTCCAAATTCAAATCAAATCAACTTTCTATTAATTTTATAGAATGGATAAGCTGTTGCAACAGAAATTCAAGCTATCAAATTTTTAGAATACTTATCTAGGGCTTAAATTTCTTGCTTAGGAAATATAACAGATATTAACATTCATTTTTAAGGGTAGCATTTTTTTCTAATGTTTCAGTTTGGCAGCATATTTAATTGCTCATTTTTATCTGGAGTTCAGTTCAAACCTATGATACTACAGCAGCAATATATTAAGAGTTGGCAGTTTAAAGCTCAGTATTTAAAGATTAGCAGTAAATTATAGCACAGACTGCACATTAAACTACCATCTTGTGCAACAAATGTTACAGACAATCTGTAACCTGAAATATTAATATCTTATGGCTTTGGAGATTACATTAATTACAGCCACTTTTAGAATGCAATAATTAGACTGTTTTACAGTAGCCACTAAGGTCAGTTTATACAAGTAATTATTCACCTACTGCAAAGCTCCATAAATGAATTAAGTAATCAGCATTACACATAGTACTACACATATCTCACAAGCACAATTTGTTAGTGTGTATATTTTATATGCAAATATACACACTCTCAAGTTGTGTTGTTTTGAAAGGACAATATTGGTGATTGGCATTTTTGTGGGAGCAAAAAAAAAAAAAGCATTCGGAATTTAATTGAGGATTATCTGGCATCAAATTAAAAAAATGAAATATAATGCTCACCTGTGTATGATATAGGTTTGAATGTGAATAATCTATTTTCCTGATAAATAAGTAAGATTTTACTCTGTATTAAATGACTACGCAGACTGGAAAAAAAATGATTATTGAATGCTCTGGAAAATAATTCATTTCCATGAACAAATAAAGGTAAGTCGATGAAATGGTTATCTGAGCAATCCACCAACAAGTTATGCAGAAAAATAGCCATGTTGTTTTTAGCAGAATTAATTAATTAATATAAATTACACTTTAAATATGTTGACCAAATAACTTACATGGGATTTATTGGAAAACTAAATATTAAAAAAGAAAAATATACTCAATGACTATAATAAAACTTATAGATGGAAAATCAATAACTGATATATGTAATAGAAAAACAATTTCCATTGACAGAAGTTGTGAAGGGTGTTATGAAGTGTGAGCTGCAACATTTGTTAAGAAAATGACTGTAATGAGCAATATTATAGCAGTTGAATCACATTAAACTGGGAAAGTATTATTAACTTTCCCTGATTCTACTACATTTTATGTAATTTTACTGCAGCTCTCAAGTAATTATCACTAGGAAGCTTAATATTAATAGAAAATCTAAGTCTGAGACTTTAATTCATTGACTTGTCATATAATAAACACCTATGGTATACCAGGCCCTAGACAGAGTGTTGCAAATATACATAAAAAAAGAAATATGTTGAAATATATTTTTCATCTGAACTTCCTCTGTCTCTACTTTCCATTTTCTCCCTTGCAAAAACAAATTCCCTATACTCAGTGCATAGCCATGGAAGTACAGCATTCAAATATACTACATGTAATGTATGTTTATATTATCCTTTCCACACCCCAATTGATGTATGCACAGCTATACCCTTCTTAACTAGACCCAAGAATCAAGGGTGAAAAAAATGTTGCCTAAATCTACCTTTATAATTTACCTTCTCTGATAATGTACTCTGAGCTTATACTCTACCCTTTCACAGATGGATTGTCCTTAATCAGAATCTCAAGTCCTATTGTACTCATCAGAAACACTGAAATGTTTATTGAGTTATTATTCTACTTTAGACTTTATTTTGGCAATATGGCAATATGGGTATCAAACTAATCTTTCCCCAATAATTTATACTAATACCACATATGTTTCAATTGACAAGGATTCCAAGATAGACTAAATGCCTAGTCACTACTCTAACTGATAACATATACTGAAATACTGAGAGCTATGATAGCCAGGAAAGTTGACAAAAAAAAAAAATTAAATTTCATTGGTGTTAATCACTTGGACAATTCACATACCACCTCCTATTCTAAATAAAGTAACTATAACTGTAACCAAATGAGTCATTCAGCAAAAGAATTAGTAGAGGTACAAAGTGGAAGCATTTTCCATTTTTTTATAGTAATATATTCTGACCAAGAAGGGTAACATGATTGTTGTGTGGAAAGGAAGGAAAAAAGATAAATCAGAAATAATGTGGTCCTGAAAAGCTGAAGACATTTTCTGACTGGGTGAAAGTGCATTATTATGGAAATATTTCTGATTAAAATAAGAATTTGTTGATTTAGACTTAAAGTTTTATGTACAAGTAATTGGTCCACTGTATTTAACTATTTGGTAACTGAATATCATAGTGTAGGCAAGTTAAATATTTTTTTCATGTAGAGATGTCTAGCTACCGAATTTTTCCACTTACTTTGTGAGCTTTCACAAAATCTTAAAAAGAAAAAAATGTAAATTTTCATATCTCCACATACTCTGATCACTTATTTTTCTTAATTATTGAGTAATACCTTGTTTCTAAATTCACTCAACTTAGCAACCATTCCATTGTCTGATTGTTTTCAGATATGATTGTGGAGAATATCAGATAAAAAGGGAAAATGTTTTTCTATCAACACTTTAACATTCTCATAAGTTAAAGATGGTAAGATTTCTGTTTTACAAGAAATACTATAATTGTCATAACATTATTTAAGATAACTCAATTTTAAAATCAACAAAATAATTCCCACTTCAAGTTATTTCACACATACAATAATAGTCAGAGGAAGACCTTGGCTTGAGATTAGAAGGAATTTAGAAAGGATCAACTATAATAGACTGTATAGAATTAAATGGTCATGTATTGTTGGACATGTCATACATTGTATGTATCATTTAGTTGAAATGTAGTTGATATAATTTTAACATTTATTTTGTGTTCATATTAAATTGCCTCTAATCAAAGCTATATATTTTATATTTAAGAATATATGAAAGAACTTATAACAGGCTTTTTAGCTTCCAGTTACATTTTTCTAATCAATTCTACAGTTCTGCCTAAGCCTTCTTCCAGAAGTACAATTAGATCACATTAATCCCTGGCTCAAAAAATAATCAATGATGTCCTATTACCTACAGAATTAAACCCTTACTTTTTGGGATCGGATTTTATCTTGTCTCAACCTCAATTTGCAAAAACATGCTCCATCTTTATTTTGCTCATGCTGTTCTAGCAGAATAACCAAATAAGAAAATGTTCACATACCATAAATGATAAATTATTCAGCCTAGTTAGGCAGGGTTATTTAAACTCTGCTTTAAGTAAAATTACTAAGTATCTCACACTACATGGAGGTGTGTTTGCGGGAATAAATATTAAGAATAATGAGAAGGGTATCAGGCAGAAATTCACTTCTGCCCACCTAGATCTAGTAACTGCAGACACAGTGGGTTTTTTTTTTTTTCTTTCTTTCTTTTCACTTGTGCGCTTATCTCCGTCTTTATATATATATATATATATATATATATATATAGTCTACATTCTGCTTCAAACACTAACTGCTTACCTTGTATGTGTCTATTTATACACAAAAGATGTCTCTTTAATAGAAAAAAGGTTGATTTTTTTGACCTGTTTCTTCCTATCTCCAACACAGAGTTTCCTTCCAAGAATATGTAAAAGCTAGAGCTTTATCACCTAGCTATCAAAATGAGGACGTATAGGTTTACATCTCTATGAAACTGGGGCCAAAAATAATCTGCTGACTTGCTTCAGAAAACAACAAGAGTTTTCTCTCTGCATAAATATAGCTATCACTAAAAAATTATCCAACAGAAACCTAAATCTGGGGCTGGTTTCACAACACTACTACATGAAATAAAACATTTATCAACATAGTATGAAAACCTTAAAACTAAGATTATTGGACATAGCAAGCATGAAACTATCAAAACCACCATGTAAGTGTGCTTCCAAAGCCCAAAGCACATAGGTATCCGATGGCAACCAACACTTTTAACAAATAAACCCAAAGTCTAAATTTGAAAATTTAATGAGTTAGTGATCTCTTTTGAGACAGAGTTTAGAAGATGGGATAAAGTAGATAATTTCTAATCAAATAATAAAAATAACATTAGAACATGAAATTCAGCCAAAATAAATATAATATTTTAATATGTAAAGAATAAAATTAATGATTTAACAAGTTGTGTTACATTCATGCTATGGAATAACACTCAGCAATGTAAACAGACAGCTACCAATATACACTGCAGTTTGAATGGATCTCAATTTAACTCTGCTTATTGATTAAAACCAACCTCAAGGTTACATATGATATGATTCAATTAATTTAACATTCTTAAAATAACAAAATTATAGAAATAAATAATATATTATTTGCTTCCAGGGTTTAGGGAGGGGAGATGAAAAGAGATAACTATGTCTAAAATGGGTGGTATGAAGAATCCCTGTGATGGAAATGTTCTGTGTGTTGACTGTGGTAGTTGTCACACAGATTTACATTTTATAAACTTGCATGGAACTGAATATACACATAGACAAGTACATGTAAAACTAGCTAAATCTAAATAAGGTTGAGATTCTATTCATATTCATTTGTGATGCATAATGTTTGTAATATTGTATTATAGCTATGTAATATTTTACCATTGGAGAGAACTGGGTGAAATGTATATAGAATCTCTCTGTATTATTTCTTGAAACTAAATAAGGATCTATAATTGTCTAAATTTTTTTTAAGTTTTTAAAAATCAACAAGACAAGTAGTGTCTGGAATATAGTGTTCAAACTGCTAAGTATACATCCAGAAAATTAAAAAAAAAAATTGTTAAAATAGAAAAAGAAAACATTTTCAGATTTAGTACTGTTGTAATAAGCTGTTGAAAAACTAATTGCGGTTCTTGCCATCACTTTTAATAGCAAAATGTAATGGCAAGAACTGCAATTACTTTTGCACCAACCTAATAAATCTTAATCCACCTACTTCTATTCCTAAAGTTCGTATTGAAAAACAAGTTGAATGGAAAAGTAATAAAAACAATAAAAACCCTCAAAAAACACATTAATTGAAATAACAAGGCAGACCTGGACTAGAGGCCCACCCTGGTGACATGAAAGCTCCCACACCCCCAGGCTCCAGGTCAGTCCCTTCAGCACCAGGCTCTAGGCCTACTTCTGTGAACACAGGCTGCAGGCACATTCCTGTGCCAGGTCAGGCTCCACAGACTGTCTCAAGGCCCACCCCAATACTAGATCAGCTCATGTGAACCCAAATTTCAGACTACCTCCTGTAGACCCAGGATCCAAGCCTGCAACCATAGACCCAGGCACCATTTTATGCAGCAGACACATATTCCAGGCCTGCCCCATGGACCTAGTTATCAAGCCAGTTCCTCATAAGCCCAGGTGTCACACATGTTCACCTACTGACCAAGACACCAAGCCAGGCTGCTTATTGACTCCAGCAGCCAGCCCACTTGTGGACTTCACAAACCCCACCAGAGAGCTGCCTAGAATTTCTGGACAGGCTGACTGATGAAGGGTTTTTACTGCTGAAGCCAGCTTCTAAAGACTAGAAAAAGTTCTTCAAATGTGTGGATACCAATACAAGTCTGCAAGAATCGGTTAATTAGGGAAGTATAAGAAAACAAAAGAGAAGAAATAAAATAAAGCATAACTGACTATAAAGAAATGGAGGTCTATAATCTGCCTGACAAAAAATTCAAAATAATTGTCCTAAAGCAGCACAATGAGCTGCAGTACAACACAGAAAGACAAGTAAACAATGTCAGGAAAATAATACATGAACAAAATTAAAAGTCCAACAAATAGAAACCATAAAAAAGAATAAAATTCTGGAGTTGAAGAATACAACAGAAAGATTCAATAGAGAAATTGAACAGCAGACTCAATTAGACAAGGGTCAGTCAGTGACCTTGAATACACATCATTTGAAATTACTCAGAAGAGCAAATGGAAAAATCTATAGAAAAGAATAATGAAAGCCTATGGAATTTATGGCACACCATCAAGCAAAATAGTACACACATTTGAAGGTCCCAGAAAGACCAGAGAAAAAGAAGGGGGAAGAAAGATATTTAAAGAAATAATGACAGAAAATTCCCCAAATCTGGAGAAAGAATGCCCAGAACAAACATCTAAACACCCAGATCCATGAAACCCAAAAAATCCTAGATAAGCTAAACATGAAGACATCTTTACCAGGATATATTATAATCAAATTCTCAAAAATAAAAGACAAACAGAGATATTTAAAAGTAGTGTGAAAAAAGCAACTCATCACATATAAAGAAACCTTTAAAAGACTATAAGAAAAATCTTTGAGGCAAAAAATAACAAGTATTGTTAAGAATGTGGATAAAAAGGGAGCCTGGTACATTGTGAATGAGAATGTCAATTGATACAACTGTAATGGAAAATATGATGGAGTTTCCTCCCACCCCAAAACATAGAATAATTATATTAGCTAAATATTATCTAATTAGTTTAATTTTAAAGTTTAATGTACAATTAAATTAAAAATAGAATTACATATATGTATATCAAATAATAGACATCTGGAGAAATAGCTCTTCTATCCTCCAGTTAATGCAATGGAGCCAACACGCTGGGGCATCTCCTCAAATGAAAGAACAAGCTCTTACATCTTCCAGCTCCTACCACCCAGAAAGAGGCACACGACTTGATAGGCCTGTTTGGGTTTTATAGACAGTGTATATCACAAAAGGAAAAAATTACTTCAACTTATTTGCTGAGTGATTTGAAAAGCTGAAAGACTTATGTGGCATCCAGATTATAACACAGTGCTACAACAAGTTCAAGTTCTAATGTAGACCATATTGCCTCAAACTAGTGGAATGATGCAGCAATTTCACTTCTTGCTTATAAATCCAGAAAAAATGAAATAAGTATCTCAAAGAGATATCCAAATTCTCATGTTTATGACAATATTTTGCACATTAGCCAATAAATGAAATCAGCCAGGGCCCATTGCTGAATGAATGCACTTTAAAAATATGGTATGTATACCAATGGAATATTATTCAGCCTTAAAAAATGTTGTCATTTGTGATAACATGGATGGACCTTGAGAGTATTATGCTAAGTAAATAAGCCAGGCACAGAATGACATATGCTGCATTGTCTCACTTACGTGTGCATTCTAAAAAAGTTGAACTAACAAAGGCAGACACTAGTGGTTTACAGGGGCTGGGAATGAGAATTGAGGGTTGGGAAAAATGGAAAATGTTGGTCAAAGAGTAAAATGTTTCAGTTATGCAGAATAAATAAGTTCTGGATATTTAATGTATAGCATGACGATTACAGTTAATAATACTTTATTGTCCATTTGTTGAGTAGTTCTTAAAATTACTCTCACCACACATGCAGAAAAAGGTAGCTACGTGAGATAATGAATATGTTAATTAGTTTCATTATGGTAATTGTTTTCAGTGTTATATATGTATCAAAACATTACATTGTACAATTTAAATACATTTAACTTTTGTTTGTCAATTACCATTCAATGAAGATGACACTGGGGAGGATTTCATGGCAGGAAGAAAAAAGAAAATTAAGATCTTTCTGCCAGTAACTGATCCAAAAAATCCAACTTATCAAGTACTAATAATCTAAAAGAAAATATTTCTTACATATGCGTGTAAGAAGTATATACTTAATATTTTTATAAAATAAAACATTAGCTTCTCCCTCCCAGAAAAGAAGCACACAATAAATTTTATCCTGAGATACAGGAATATTGTGTTACAACAATCCAACATAAATTTGAAAAAGTAAAGCAATTACAAATATGATGAAACAACCCAAAGGAAACACAGTAACTCAAATAGGCGATCAACTAGAGGTGGCGTCCAGAATCTAAAAGATGTGAAACAGAAATTAGAAGAATTTAGAAAACAAACTGAAGGTAAAAGTACTTC
Organism: Theropithecus gelada; assembly: GCF_003255815.1. NCBI lineage: Eukaryota > Metazoa > Chordata > Mammalia > Primates > Cercopithecidae > Theropithecus > Theropithecus gelada. The sequence continues at coordinate 100,959,068 of NC_037673.1, forward strand.
CAAAATAATGATTAAATTACAAAAGCATAAGAGAAAAGCTCATAGAATGTAGTCAGAAAAGCAAAAGCACAAAGAAATAAAGGCATACCTAAAAATATTCAGATAGAATCTAATTGTTACAGATGCTGCTGATATCTTCTCCATTCCTATCAGGGGAACACCACCCCCGATATTCAATGTGCGTTCTTTTCTATTTCCCTATGTGTTGGCTGGTCTGAGAAATAAAGGGAAAGAGTACAAAAGGGAGAAATTTTTAAGTTGGGTGTCCGGGGAGACATCACATGTCGGCAGGTTCCGTGATGCTCCCTGAGCCGTAAAACCAGAAAGTTTTTATTAGCGATTTTCAAAAGGGGAGGGAGTGTACAAATAGGGTGTGGGTCACAGAGATCACATGCTTCACAAGATAATAAAATATTACAAAGCAAATGGAGGCAGGGCAAAATCACAGGACCACAGGATGGGGCGAAATTAAAATTGCTAATGAAGTTTCGGCAGGCATTGTCATTGATAACATCTTATCAGTAGACAGGGTTTCAGAGCAGACAACCTGTCTGACCAAAATTTATTAGGTAGGAATTTCCTCGTCCTAATAAGCCTGGGAGCGCTATGGGAGACTGGGGCTTATTTCATTCCTTTGTCTTCAACTGTAAAAGACAGCCACCCCCTAAGCGGCCATTTTAGAGGCCTCCCTTCAGGGGCGCATTCTCTTTCTCAGGGATGTTCCTTGCTGAGAAAAAGAATTCAGTGATATTTTTCCCATTTGCTTTTGAAAGAAGCAAATCCTGCTATCCTGTTCTTTTTTCAAGGTGCCCAGATTTCATATTGTTCAAACACACATGCTCTACAATTTGTGCAGTTAACACAATCATCACAGGGTCCTGAGGCGACATATATCCTCCTAAATTTACAAAGATGATGGGATTAAGAGATTAAAGTAAAAACAGGCATAGGAAATCACAAGGGTATTGACTGGGGAAGTGATAAGTGTCCATGAAATCTTCACAGTTTATGTTCAGAGATTGCAGTAAAGACAGGTGTAAGAAATTATAGAAGTATTAATTTGGGGAACTAATTAATGTCCATGAAATCTTCACAATTTATGTTCTTCTGCCGCGGCTTCAGTCGGTCCCTCCATTTGGGGTCCCTGACTTCCCGCAACACATTCCCTTTGTTCTTTACTTTCAACTACCAGCATCTCTATCACTGTTTCTGAAAGCTTTGTTTTAAGTTTCTGAAGTTTTCTTAGCCTATGCACATGGTAAACTTAAAGTTCAAGAAATACATTAGCCCTGACTTACACTTGATGGGCTGTAGCAACACAATTACTTCACTCTCACATGTGATGATAAACTGGGATATAACAGTTATATGGGATTCCACAGGTGTTATATCCCAGTATTTTATCACATGTGAGAGTGAGAGGATTGTTTATGGAATATCTCTAGTAATTGTGACATATGGGAACAACGACAGTTCTAAGAAATATGTAGTTGGTCATTTGTTATTGAGTACAATTGAAGCCCTGATGAAAGAAAATAATAAGCTCAGGCCAGCCAGCTATTAACTCAAACACGGTTAAAGTCAAATATCCTTTATCACCCTATAAGGAGTCCCTGATCTTCTGCATCTAAAGGAAAGTCTGCTAAAATGCTCAAGTCCTGAGTGTAAGAATAGAAATGCTACAAATAAGATTTAAAATAGAGCACCAGTACGTCTCTTATGATAAAGTCAGAACAATGATATACTAGATAAAAACCAAGGGCTAAATTTTAATACAGAATAACTTCAGAAGTATAGTCCTTGATCCAGGAGGTAAGAGACTATTTTTAAAAAACTGCAATAACTGGGTAGTAAGGAGTGAATGATACCAGAGTAACATGCATGAAAAATAATTTTCAATACGGCAGACCAAAAGAATGGTGTGATAGTGGACCTCTTTCCCATTCCCAGTATTAAGCATCCTGGCAGGGATATCTGAGACAATAATGGCCCACACTAAAATAGAGTTTCTGCCATTGCTTTGACATAATAGTGAGGGATAGGTTCAGAGATAACAGGTATGTTAGAGCAGATTTATTACATAAGACTAACCCAATACACTATGTTTCTAGAAGAACCTCAAGAACCTCATTGCACTAAAGTAATAAAGAATGTGCCAATGAGAGGACCACCAACATCACTGAGAAGTTCAGTAGTGCCTTCCTCTGTGGGCGATAGCTGATTGTAGGGAAATCTTCTATTCTGATTTTTTAAAAACTTGATTTAATAGTGTCAGTGGTAAATCCAGGGTTCTGGAATAGCAGAGACCTATTAGCTACAATTAACTATGAAAGATAAGGAGGACATTATTAGTGTAAAGAACTTGGTAGAAACTTCACACAATATGTTTTCTACCATTGAGTCCTCTAATACCATGGAATTGTTTGAGGCAATTATGGTCTTAGTGGCAAGTTACTTTCATTAGAGCTTGAACTTGTTGTAGCACTATGTTATTAATTGGATGCCACTTAAGTATGGTAGCCTTTCAAGTTACTCAGCAAATAAGTTGAAGCAATTTTGTAATGTTTCTTTTTGTGATGTACACTGTCTATAAAACCCAAACAGGCCTACCAAATCATGTGTCTCTTTATTGGTGGTAGGAACTGGAAGATGCCACTGCTTGTTCTTTCCTTTGAGGAGATGCCTCAGCATGTTGGCTTCATTGGGTTAACTGTAGGATAGAAGAGCTGCTTCCATAGATGTTGTATATTCTTTGAACCAAATATAGAGTGGTATGTCCCTGATCAGTGTAATGCTTGTGTCTTTAACCCAGAGTTGAAAGGAAAAGAGTCCTTGCTCATCATTCCCTGTGATTTACCTGAGAAACATAAGCTTCCTTTTCCCCTAATTTTTGGCACCAATGAACCTCTCCTGGTTCTCCTCTATCAGAAGACATGGTAGGAGTTCCACTAAACTTATATGAAAGTGATCTCCCAGTCATTTTGAGCTTCTCATAACAGTAGATTAGGAGTAGAAGAAAGAAGTTATTATGCTTACAAATGTTATTGACCTTGGTTATTATGACTAGGATTGCTGCTACCTGTTGAAGGTAGAGAGAAGTATCACGGCATTTGAAAGATCTAGTGGTGTGCCTGTTGGTGCTTTCATGTACAATAAAACTTTTAATTAATTAAAAATGTTATTTAAAAACCTTCAAGTAGCTATTTATGAAGAAAAAAACAGAAGTAGTTAACTATGCAGAGATTATTAACAAGTATACATCATTTAAGATGCATACAGCTGCAAGTAATATAATCCTCTCACTAGTACTGGTTTAAACAATAAAGAGATTATGTATTTGCTATAACAAAAGCCTAGAGGTAGGCAGTTCCAGGGTTGTTTCAATAAGTCTATAATATCATATCACTTAACAACATCTATGGGATTTTCTTTTAATCACCTGTTTCTGCCTAATGGTTACAATATAGTCAATTTGGGTCTAAATATCACATCCTTATATCATCTGGCATATGAAGCAGTAGAGAAGAGGCAGAATCTAAAATCTTTCTTACTGTGAGGCATTATCTTTACCATGAACCACCTCAGCAGGCTTTCCTGCCTACCCTACTAGTCAGAAAAATGCTAATAAGATAGATTCCATATACCTTTCACTTTTAAACTAAATCACATATGAAAATTGGCTTTTCAAGTAACTACTAGTTTTGATTTGGAATATACAAGGGATATGTCTTTGACAACTAGAATAAAAATGGTCTTAGTTAAGAAAAATAACATTTGTTTCTCATTCAATCTAAAATATGTTGAATATGGTCTTACTAATGAAAAATTATGATACTAAAGGAAATAAAAATTTATGAATATAAATTATTTATAGGATAAGGCTAAATATAAATAAGATGTTTATGGGCAAAAGAAATTAAAGAATGGTTTTACTGATGGGTCTCTTTTGTTTATTTTTAAATGAAGCAATGAAACAGTCATTTTATTAGCTCAGCATCATCACTTGTAAGTAGTACATGGTTGTGTGCCCTGATTATCACATGTTATTAGATCTTTAAAGAAAAGATTATGCATATCTATGTAATTTATGCAGAACAAATATAAAAATAAATCTATAATGAATGTTTACAACATCATCATATTTGATTTATTTAATATACACTTAAAATGAAAGCTTTTTAATTGCTGCTTCTCCAAGTAGATTAGCTCTTCAAACAAACTAATGGAAAAAGTCTTGAGGTTTTATTTATGCCTACATTTTTGACTAATTAAGACACTCCCTTTATTAAATTCCATGTGTAATAGTTTAAGCAATGCTAAAGCAACAAAGTCATTTCTACTATTAAATGTAAAGTTTCTAGCCTAAGTATCTGCCTAATTTTACTTTACACATTAGAAAAAATAGCTATTAGCAGCTTTCAATCCATGCCTGCCTGCTCTATTTTGAAATACATGTCTGAGCTTTTACACAATGATACACAGAATGGTATAGACTGCCATCAAGTTAAAACGTATTCTAAATGCTCCAATGAAGACTATAAATTTTACTCTATAAGTAATTGTGGCAATTAATACAATGATTCATCTAATTTACTAATTTAATGAAAATGTATGCGGTATAAGTAGATACTGTAGTATAGGTAAATGTAAATAATGCATTTCTAAAACACATATTTTCACTATAACATATAGTTGAAATGGAGTTACATTATTTCTGATAGAAGCTATGCAAATAATATGACTTTCCTAAAAGTATATGTCTCCTAATTTCACTAGAAGAATGTTTGAGTTAAAAAAAAAAAAAAAAATCATGGCATTTCTAAATTACTGGCAGCATATTTTTAGAAAGCATTTTCAAAATATGATTTAAAAACTAACTCAAAAGCTGCTTAGACATTTTAAAGTATTGTTTTCTATAACCTACGAATCTGGTCCTTCATGTCATCTGCCTGAGGAAAAATTATAAAAGAGGAAATTAATATTGCTTATAGTAAATCTTAGATTTTGGAGATAACCAAGATGGCCCTTCGATTTTGTGAAGTTCAGCATGCTAGTGATCACTCCTTTGATCTTTTCAGCTTCTGCTTCAGTTTATAGTTTCCTTGAAAGCTATATTTGTGCAAATTCTATTTTTTTCTGCCTATCAAAATTCTATCATAAAAGGTCTAATTCCATCCTTAGAGAATAACTCTATACTGAAATTCACTTCTTTGAATTTCTAAATGACCTATTTTTTATTTATTTATCTGATACGTGCTGACTCATACATGCCAAGGGAATATTTCACAGCTTAAAGACCTCAGGGAAAAACATGTACTGAGCAGAATAGACTTCTATCATTGTTGGAATTCAAATAGCCTCAAAGGATAGATTAGGTGGCATAACATGAGAAGTAAAGAAAAGGATCTGGAAGAGGTAATACAATATATTGTACTGTAATTTTCCTTTATAGTGATTTGAGTAAAGCCTTTCTCAATCAGATGTAGAGTAGCAAATGATCACTCTGCTTAATGAAGAAAATGTCTATGTTTAGACTGTGTCTGAATTTTATTTCTGCATGATCCATGACAAAATATTACGGGAGTGTAAACTTAGGTACATAATGATGACACAATTACAAAGCATACAATTAAATCGCTTGAACTATGAAGAAAAAGCTAGACCTTTTTAAATACAGCACCTATCCAAATGCTTAAAAATTAAAAGTACCACAAGAGAAATTACGGTTTTCAGATGAAAATCAAATAAATCTCTTCCCCCTTTATATATTTAAATACACATGCTTCCCTTCTGTCTTTTACCATAAATACTGTAGACTACTACAATGGGCAATAAATTACATAATTAAGGCCATTTATCTACCTTGTCCAGCTAATATCTGAAACTGTTAAAAACTCATTGTATTTGAGCTTTTACACTTGAATCTCTTTCAGTGATATAAATAGGTTTGTTATTCCAAGTAAATCATTTTTGAAATAAAATATACAACATAAAAGTGCACAAATTATGAATTCATAACTTAATATATTTTTGCCAACTGAACATATTAATCTACCCAGTACACAGATCAAGAAATTGAGTATATTGAATATTATCAGTATATCTGAAGTTTCCCACATACTCACTTCCAGTTACTAACCCCAACAGGCAATCACTCTACTGATTTCTATCAACACAGACTGTTTTTTCTAGATTTTTACCTGTATATAAATGAAAATACACATTATGTACTTTTTTGTGTTTGTTTGCTTGTTTGTTTGTTTTGGCTCAATATTATCTCTGTTAGTTTTATCTATATTGTAGTTGTGGTAATACTTGATTCGTTTCCATTATTCTATAGCATTCCATCTATAGTATTTCTGTAACATTCAATCCCATTAAAATTTTACCCATCTTTATTCATTCTGTTACTGACACAAATTCAGTCATTTACAAATTTTGGTATTACAACAGTAGTGTTATAAACAATTTTGTATATTTATTTTGTTATGCATATAATTCATATATATACACACATTTGCATTGGGTTACAAATAGGAGTAAAATTAAAATTTGGGGGCTGTAGGTTATACTTAGTTTCAGCTTTGTTAGATATTGCCAGTTTTCTAAAGTAGTCATACAACTTTCTACTTATCCAGCAACATATAAGTGTTAAAATTGTTTTATATCTTGCTAATTCTTGGTATTATAAGTCTTTCTATTTTTAGACATTTTGCCGTGTGTGTGTGTGTGTGTGTGTGTGTGCATACATGTAAACATACATGCCTGTATGTTATGGCATTCTGTTTCTTCATTTTTATTTGAAACCAATTATATTGAGACACAATTCATGTATAATAAAATGCGTCTAAGTGTACTAATTTTTAAGTTTGTAAAAATTTACAAACTTACATAATCACCTCCATGATCAATTTGTAGAAGTCCTTTTTATATACTGTTCTTTGGCAGATATAAGTGTATATGTATATATTTTAATACATATGTGTTGATGTACATAAAGATGAAAATATATACACATCTGTAGATATGTGTATTTTTATGTGTATACATATTTCTCCCATCTTTTAAAACTTTATTAATGCCATCACATAAAAAATTATATTACTTTTAATGTAGTCCAACTTGTCCAAGCTTTTATTTATAGTTTGTGCTTTATATATCATTTATATTTATATCTATTATATCAAGTTTATAAAGATTTTTTCCCAGATAATTTATTACTATTTCAACATTGAGATTCACAATCGATCTAGAATTAATTTTATATAGGTTGTGTACAAAAAGTACATTTCATTTGTTGTAAGTAAAGGGCAAAGATTATTTCTTTTATACGTTTATCTTATTGATACAACATAATTTAATAAAATTATCCATTTACCAATTTTTTGCGACAGTCTTTTTCTTAACTGCCAGTAGAATAGGTTAGTTTCTGTGCTATTTCTGCTTGTTTTCTCTTTGTAAATTAGTTCACAAAAATAATAGTGACTTAGTTAATATATTGCTTTGTAATAACACCTGATATCTGGTTTATTCTTTTCTTAATGTTGTCTTACTATTATTGATCATGATTACATTAAACATGTATGTCAAAAATAGAAGAATTGCTGTTCTCAACGATATTGAGAATTCCAAACTAAAAATGTGGCACAATTCTCTATTTATTAAAGTCTTCAACTTCTCCTTATTTGTAATTTTCAATTATATTATGGGTTATTGCTCGTTATAAGATTTTTTCCTTTGTAAATAAAACATTTTTTTGGTAATTTCATTTATATTTGTTTTAATTTCTATTATTTCATATAAAAGTACAATGTGCAAATGTGAATATTGCTTTATATTTGGCAACTTTGTGAGTTTTTAATTCTCATACTTTTTGTTTGTAGCTATTTCTTGGATTTTTTCAGCATATAAAATAATTATTTGAAATCTATGACAGTTTGAATGTTGTACTTCTTTTCTTACAACGTTGGAGTAGCTAGAGCTTGTATTATAATTTTAAATATATGTGGATTTACTTAAGAAAACTTGTGTACTTCTTGATCCCAGCCAAAAAGCGTATAATGTTTCATAATTGCATGTGTTTACTGTAAAATTTTTGTAGGTACTCTTTGTCAAATTAAAGAAATTTCATTGTTAATTTGCTCAGTACTTTAAAATAATGAATGAGCTTTGAGTTAATTATATGGCATTTCTGTATACGATGACATTATTAATCTATGTTCCTGTTCCTTCCACTTAGTATTATAGGAATTCTTGTTCCTTCCACTTAGTATTATAAAAAAATTATAATGATTGATTTTTAAATGTTGAACAAACATTACATTTTTGAGCAAATATTATGTATCAAAATAGGCTGAGGTTGTTTGTGATACATCATCTTTCCAATACTGATAATTTCAAAGACCTAATATTTAATTTGGTATATTTATACGTATGTTAATGAGAGAGATTGGCTTATTACAGGCTTTGTAGGCTTGTTACAGCCATTCTTTAAATAGCCCATTAATATTAGGATTTTTTGGTATATTGTCAAATACGCCTAAATTTTCCATTTTCTGTAAGACTTTGTGTAAAAACAATTATATTTATATTTGGAAAAGTTTATAAGTGAAGGGTTTGTAGATTTCTTTCAGATAAATTCTAATTCAATATAAATGTAAGATAAAACAATATTTTCTATTTAGTTTCTGTATCTGTTTTACTTTTTTTCTATTTATTTTCAATTTTAAGTAGTGTTTTTCCATATTTATATCATCTATTTTTTTTTCACATTACTTATAGTGGTTTTAAAATCTTCCTACTACCTTAAGTGTATCTAGTAATTAGCCTGTTTGCCTTCTTCCCTCATGTTACCAAATGCTTTGTTTTCATTCTTTCTGAGATTATCAATTTTATGTTTATTTGGAAACATATGCTTAAGTTTCTTAATATTTTCTTCCATGTATTTGTTTTGCATGTTATTTATTTCTGCCCTTAACTTTACATTGCAACATTATTTTGAAAACATAATATGCTATTATTTTTTAATTTCTCAAGATTGATAATTACACAGACTATTTTCTTTCTGTTTATTATTTGCAGATAAAAATGTTTATACATTCCTCTAAGCACAATTGTGCTTCATATATTTTAATATGATTTAGTTTAAAATATTTTTTAACTTCCTGTCTATATTTTCTTTTTATCATATTTTTAGAAGTGAATCACTTTATTCAAAAATACTTCTGTTATTCACACACACACACACATACATACCCACTTTTAATTTGTAGATTTACTTGAATCCATGACTTTAGAGAAACTATGGCTTTAATAAACTATCAGCTGCTGTTACTTTAAATGTTTTAAATGTTGTCCCCAGCTGTATGCTGGAGCTGGTTTATACATGCTTGTAAAAATGAGTGTTAAAGTTTTAGGAATAATGTTAGTGAGTGATTATATTGTTGCAAGTTGAAATAGGCCATGGTGAAAGAAATTCGTAAATACTTCAAACCAGAATTTTGTTTTGTTTTGAAAGCCATTTACCAGTTGATCACTATTTCTATTGCTTCCTCTTCTCAGACTCCAACATGTTTCGTGTTTCGTGTACCGTTCACATTATTGGTCTGTCAATATTTTGTTCAGTTTGATGGTTTTTATGCTATGTCTAATATGTTGAACACTCATCTATTGAGGTCTTAAATTCATTCACTGTGTTTAAGAGATATTAAATTTTAATTGTTTCTTTTTCTTTCCTATTCTTTCAGCTTTAGGTAATAGGATGAAATTTTTCCTTTAGTTGCCTATTTTTGTGTAACACATTTCTGTACTGTTATTTTAAAGTCTGTGCCTGATGACCAAAATATCTAGCCAAGATACTGGAGATTTTTGTTTGATTTGGTGGCCTATGTTTAGTTTTGTTTTAATCATTCTCCCTCTCTCTCTTTCTTGCCCTCTCCCTTTCCCTCTCTCTGGGTTTTGCTTTAGATAAACCTAATAATTTCTCGATGGAGGGAAATAAAGGCATGGTAGTAGTAAGGGGCAAAGTAAAGATGTAGAATCAGTGAATTAGATTTTCTGGTAGTGTTAAAGATTTGTTGAAGCTTCGGTACTGAAGAGGTGGCCTGCCCCTCCACACCTGTGGGCATTTCTCGTTAGGTGGAACGAGAGACTTGAGAAAAGAAATGAGACACAGAGACAAAGTAAAGAGAAAGAAAAAGTGGACCCAGGGGACCAGCACTCAGCATACAGAGGACCCGCGCCGGCACTGGTCTCTGAGTTCCCTCAGTATTTATTGATCATTATCTTTACCATCTCAGAAAAGGGGAAGTGGCAGGATAATAGGATCATAGTAGGGAGAAGGTCAGCAGAAAGACATATGAATAAAGATCTCTGTGACTTGAATAAGTTTAAGAAAATGTGTTGTGCCTCGATATGCATATGCAAACATCTCCATAAACCTTTTTAGAGCATAAAGAGCAGCATTGCCGCTAGCACATCCCACCTTCAATCCTAAAGCGGTTTTCTCCCATCTCAGTAAACAGAACATACAATTGGGTTTTACACAGAGGTTCCATTGTCCAGGGATGGGCAGGAGACAGATGACTTTCTCTATCTCAACTGCCAAGAGGCCTTCTTTCCTCTTATATTAATCCTCCTCAGTCACAGACCCTTACGGGTGTCAGGCTAGGGGACGATCAGGTCTTTCCCTTCCCACAAGGCCATATTTCAGACTATCACATGGGGAGAAACCTTGGACAATATCTAGCTTTCCTAGGCAGAGGTCCCTGTGACCTTCTGCAGTGTATGTGTCCCTGGGTACTTGAGATTAAGAGAATGGTGATGACTTTTAACCAGTATGCTGCCTTCAGGCACTTGTTTAACAAAGCACATCCTGCAGAGTCCCCAATCCGTTAACCCCTGAGTCACCACAGCACATGTCTCTTGCAAGGACAGGGTTGGGGGGAGGGTCACAGATTAACACCATCTCAAATACAGAACAAAATGGAGCCTCTTATGTCTACTTCTTTCTACATAGACACAGTAACAGTCTGATCTCTCTTTCTTTTCCCCACATCCCGGCACGGGTCCTCTGTATGCTGAGCACCGGTTCCCTGGGCCCACTTTTTCTTTCTCTATACTTTGTCTCTGTGTCTCATTTCTTTTCTCAAGTCTCTCATTCCACCTAACGAGAAACGTCCACAGGTGTGGAGGGGCAGGCCACCCCTTCAAGTACATGAGCTGGAAAGTTAAGGGAAAAATGGCAGAAAGTGATGACTGAAATAAAATAATGAAAGAGTGGCATGTATTGATATTAGATATGAACATGGGAAAAAGGGGGATTTACTACAATTTGTGAAACTATTACTGAGTCAAGATCAAGGTTTTGGAGACAAGTGTACTGAATAAATATCTAAGTGAATTTTATAATCACAATGCCAAATATTAGAAATAACATTGAAGAGGAGGCAGTGAATCATGACTTAAATATTCAAGAATGAATGGGAATTGACCTGGTAATCTAAAGATCATGGCCAAAATGAAGGACAGTAGTAAATGTATAGACTTTTGACGTTGATATTCTTTTAGATGGAATGGAGGCAGAATAATATGTAACCAGCATTATGCCCAAGGATGACAATCTGTTCATGACACACAGCTCCTAAACACTTAAAATCTCCTGATTGATAGGAGTATCTTTTATTCACAATGAGTTCCTTTGATAACTTTCCAAATTATGCTAATGAGATTCCTTACACGGGGTCCCTAAATCACCTCAGAATCGATTCAGTTACTTAGAAAGACAATATTATTAGAGGATTAGAGCACTGGAATTTTCAGCCCCACCCACCAACCTAGGAAGGTGGGCGCTGGGAAAGCTGGAGATCAAGCTCTATACAAAGTCTTGAACAGTAAGATTTGATGAGCTTCCGGGTTGCTGAACACATGAAGGTGCTCGAAGAGTGATGTATCTAAGAGAGGGTATTGAAGCTCCATGACTCTCCCAAATCTCACCCTACACATCTCTTCATGTAGCTATTCATCTAAATTTTTTATAATATCAATTATAATAAACCAGCAAACATGTTATTCCCTGAGTTCTCTGACCCAGCCTAGCAAATTAATTGAACCCAAGAAAGTGGTCACGAACCCCAGTTTGAAACAAGATGGACAGAAGTATGGGTGGTCCAGACTTGCAATTGACATCTAAAGTGGGGGCTATTTTGTGGAATTGAGTCCTGGACTTGTGGGATCTGATACTATCTCCCAGCAGATAGTATCAGAATTGAATTGAATTATTGGATAACTAGTTGGTGTCCACTGAAGAACTGCTTGAAGTGTGGAAAAAACAACAACACATATTTGGTCACAGAAGTGTTTTTGCATTGAGTGTGAGAAAAAAAAATATATATATATATATTTTTCCTTTTTAATGATTAATACATTCGATAACCTGGAAAAGGGGATACATTTCTAGAAACATACATCTTATGAAGGCTGAATCATGAAGAAATACATTTTGATAGAACAGTAAGTAGAGAGATTGAATCAGTAATAAAAAATCTACCAACAAAAGTCCAGGGCTTGGTAACTTCATTGGCGAATTCCACCAAACATTTAAAAAATAATTCACACCAATTCTTCTTAAAGTCTTCCAGAAATTGAAGAGAAGGGTATACTTTCAAACTCATTTTATGAGTCCAGTATTACCCTAATACCAAAACCAGATAAAGACATTACAAGGAAAAAAAAGTTACAGCCACTATGCATGATGAATACAGATGTAAAAATCCTAAAAAAAAAAAAATGCAGCGGCAATCTATATTCAACAGCACATTGAAATGATCATACACTGTGATCAACTGAAATTTATCCCTGAGATGCAAGGATCATTCAAAGTATGCAAAGCAGGACATGTGACATACAACATTAACAAAATGAAGTACAAAAATAATAATGATCAAGTCAGTAGACATAGAAAAATATTTCCCCAAATTCAACATTCTTTGATGATAAAATCTCTCAACAAATTAGATACAGAAGTTATTTAACTCGCCATATTAAAAGAACCTAGATCGTTTATAGCAGATGCAACCAAACTTCCCTTTTACACCAAAGGTAGATATCTTTGCTATGCTGGACAGTAAACAAATCTGCCCTTTGCTCAAGAAAGAGACACTATTATCTCTATGTTCAATACTGTTTACAAAGATTATTGTAAACAAAATTTAGAAGAAAACGCAGTTGGACCTGACTTGCAAGATGTGCAGAAATATGAGAAACATATGAAGAATGTCTTCTAACAATTTGCCTTGATTCTATTTGTCTGATGATAATATGTGATCCTGTCTGTTAGTTTGAAATTTGTCATGTACATTTACTATTCTTTCTTCCTTAAACTTTTTTAGGACTTTGTTTTTGCATGTTTTGGAAAGTAAAAGTCACTCTCACTGTTGTTTTTGTTTTAATTTCATCTAGGATACTTGACCTTTCCATAAAAGAGTTCATCTTATACATATATATTAATATAATTGATTTATTTTATACTTATTATAAATTTTTTGGAAATTTTATAATTTTAAAAATAATTATAATATTTATAATTTAAAATATTTATAATTTATTTCTGAAGTCTCTTTTTTTTTGCTCAATAGTTGCTTCCTGTACTATTTTTCTTAACTAAAGCTTTATAAGATTATGATTATTTTGATCCTTCTAATTTTCAGAATTGAATATAATACATCATTTGACTTTATCTTATTTCAAATGAGGAGGATGATCTTATTCATTTATTTTAGTGCCGCGTTAAAGTCAAGTAAAAGTCACTTGCCACATTTGCCTACTGAACATTTAAAAGGTGGAATCAGTATTAAGATGTACTACAGGTATATGATACACCTGAGATTTTTTTTTTTCACCTGAGATTTTTTTTTTCACCTGCCTCAGCCTCCTGAGTAGCTGGAATTACAGGTGTGCACCATCAAACACGGCTAAGTTTTGTATTTTTAGTAGAGACAGGGTTTTGCCATGTTGGCCAGACTGGTCTCAAATTCCTGACTTCAGGTTGATCCACCTGCGTTGGCCTCCCAAAGTGCTGGGATGACAGGCGTGAGCCACTGTGCCTGACCTTAAGATTTCAATGTACTAAACATATATATTATATAAAATATCATATTATAAATACTTTTCTAAAGTATAATTTATATAGCTAGGATATCGAATTAGATACTTATACCATAGTACCTCCTTATCTGTGATTTCACTTTCTGTTATTTGAGTTACCTCTTCTGAGCAGTATGATGAAATCTGGAGCCATCTCACTCCATTGCAGTTGGGACATGAATTATCCCTTTGTCCAGTGTATCCATGCTGTTTACGCTATATGCTCATTAGTCATTTAGTGGCACTGTTAGTTTTCAGATTAAAAAAACATAGTGCATATAGGATTCAGTACTATCCATGGCTTTCAGCTATCTACTAGGGGTCTTGGAATGTATCTCCCATTAATAAATGGGGACTATTGTATATCTAATACATCATCTAATATCTAATACATGCATATAAAATATCTTAATCTTTTATCTATTATATCTTAAAAAGACTTCAATTTTGATACAAGTTAAATATTTTTAAAAATAAATTATACTTGTTTTATCTTGTTTTCAATGCAGCTGTGAGAAAATTTAAAATTAGATAGGTATCTTATATTTTATCTTTATTAAATAATGCTTTTCTAGTCTATTCTGAGCATTACCTATGAAAAAGAATGCACTTAACTATTTTCAGTCTTTTTGACCTTTACTTAAGATTCAAGCCCTGGAGAGGAAAATATTTCATCTGCCTTTCATGAAAGGTATAATCACTACTTAACAGCAGACAGAGATTATACAAGAAATAGATTATAAGCAAATGGAGAGAAGAAAAGTCTTCAGAAGGAATCTGGATACTCTTTATAAGAAGAAAAGGTTTTTGCAATCCAGAAAAAAAATCATATATATATATATATATATATATATATATATATGCACACGTGCATGTTTGTATATGAATGCATGAATACATATACATATATGAATAAAAACTCAATAAATATTTTATATATATTTTCAAAAACACTTTAACCACTTTTGTGGGAAATAAATCAATGAATAGTAATAATTTCTATCTACCAACAATTAAAATCTAATACAACCAAAAATACAACTGTAAAATTATCAAAATGTCAACAATATTATGTATGTGATATTATATATTTTGCATAACACATATAAATGTTATACTACTCATTTACATTTATGTGTTTTAGAACATATGTATACATACTATACAGTATATTTTATACAAAACACGCTATATGTTACACACTGTATTTTGTACATATTTATAATATCTGCTTTAAATACACAATATAAATTTGACTACGTACATTAATTATGTAATGTATGCTTTAAATGTTACACAACATATGTATATTATTCTACACATTATAGAAAATATTCTGTATATGCTATACAACATGTATCTGTGTACCATATATAATATTTGTTTTAAATTTTTGATAATTCTCTGGTTAAGTTTTTGTGTCATTAGAATTTAAGTATTAGTGGACAGTAATGATATCTTATTTACTGTTGCATTTCCCACAGAAAAACAGTTAATGTGTTTGGTTAAAAAAATAGATAACAAAATATTCATTTAGTTCTCGTTTTTTCTGTAAAATCTATATAGAATGTTTACCTTTTGGATCTGCTAAATTTATGTGCCTTATACTGTATTTAATTGCTACTGAATCAGTTGCTTTGTAAATAGATTAATTTCATTCAACTGTAAACCGTGAAACTCCTTTACTGTTCCAAACTAATATAATTTAAAAATAAACTACTCCTTTAATTATTACTTTTAATTGCATTTCAGGTTAAACTATACTGATAGTTTGTTCTTCACAAATTTTTAAATTTCAGACTCATCTAATTTTCAGAATGACAACTACACATTCAAAGTAATTTTAATGTTCACATGTTGAGAGCTATGTTGGGTCCCTTAAATACAATCTGTGCAGTAATCCCATTAAGTTTACAAATGCATCTTTGATAATTCCTTAATGGTCAAATAGTATTTAAAAAGCTTAACAAAAGAAACAAAACAAACAAAACAAACAAACAAACAAAAAAAGTGTTTAAAATGAGCTAAAATGAGATTTTTAAAACAAACAATTAAAACAACCACTTTAGTGAAAAGCTAATTAAAATGATTATTTAAAATCAAAATAAAACACTCTTACTCAAATTTAATTATGATTCTGCCATTTTCCTCCCTCAATATATTGTGCTATAAAGATTTTAATTGATTAGTCTTTAATTTACTATATATTTGATAAGAATAGATTATATTAAAATAATTACCATGGTAATTTTTATGAAGAAATGATTACATTTAGAATAACCATAAAGTTAAAATAAACCACAAGAGATGGTGGAATCTATCTTCAAAGAAGACTTTTGCCCCCAGATATTTATGTTAGTTAATTTTAGTTTTCTGAAATGGCAAATACTTTATTTCAAATTTAGTTATATTTTGCAAACTTTTCATTTGTTATATGCAAAAATTATTCTTACTATTTATTTTGCATTTTTAATGATTTATAATTACACTCAAGTGTAATACTCCCATTTTACCATAATAAGCCTGTTGAAATTTTAAAAGCCATAGTTCAAGAATCAATAAAAACGCATACACAAATGAACAATCAAGTTAAAATGAATTAGAAAGTCAGGAAAGCAGACAGTGGGAGAAGCAAAGGCAAAAATGATATATAGAAAACAAAACAATATTAGAAGTAACACAAAACATAGCAGTAATAAAAATAAGTGTTAATGGATAAAACAAAATTAAATTAGAAAATAAAAATGGAGATATTACATATTCACATTCACGTGAAACATGTAACTTAATCATGTTTTAATGAGCATATCAGAAGCAATTTATAAAATATAGAGGAACACAAAACAATGGAAGTAGCACATATACAAATTTGTAGGGATAATTAAAACAATAATTATAGGTAGGTATTATGCCAGAAGGTAAAGACAAAATCCAGAATCTGCACTTAGGGCTGGCACATACTCTAAGGGAGGTGTCATTTCACACCATTATAAGGAAGTTAGGAGGTAGGAAACTATGTCTAACTGATCATGTAGCAATGAAAACCTGTAATGATGAGGCTAGTGATTGGTTGGGGGTGAGGGAATATTTGGTGGGAAGTTCTACCTTGATGTCAGGAAGAACACAAGGAAGTGGAAAAAAAAAATCATTCAAATTAATTGGCAAATTTCTATTTCAGCTATATATTAGGTAGCTAGTGCCCCCTCTTGAATAGTTCGGCTTGCAGAGCTAACACATTGCTCAGCTACCAGTGTAGGAACAAAACAAGATAGGCCACACAGAAACAAAATGGTGCATTTTGTAAACTATAGAAAATTATTTTTTAAAAAATACCTAAAATGACTGAAACTAAAAAGTCTAAGGATTTCACTCATTCAACTATACCATAAATAAGGTCAACCTAAAGTAAGGATAAGAAAGGATCAATAAAACCCAAACTGATTATTAAAAATATATTAGAAGAATATGGTAGTTGAAGTGTCCTGGGGGAAAAGATCTTGTTACAAAACACCTAAAAGTTACAGATAAAATGTAAAAAGTGTACATTTAACTTTCATGGCTGGGCACACAAACACACAGTGAATCAATTCTAAAATTAAAGAAATAGATATAAGTGAAATCTGATACCAATACACAAAGAGAGAACAAAATCAGAGTACAAGGTTTTCACTAGAGCTAGTAGAATTGCTGCAGCAGTAATATAATTTTCTTCCCTAATCTACTGTAAGTAGTTGGTTAATAAAGGAAAGTTATTCTAATAAAAGTGGGTTCCTTGGTTGTCTGTCTTTTATAGTCCATCACAGACTTCTTTTCATATTCAAAGTAAGTGCTGGTTTAACAACTTTGCAGGGAAACAGGAGAAAGTCACGGACTCACATAAGGTGATGATATTGATGTGAAATCCCCATAGAAGTAGGTCCCTCAAAGCATTATTTAAAATGTGAACAGAATAATATGAGCTAGAGAAGAAAAGAGATAATAAACTTGTAGGCCTCATTCTGACCTCTGGATAGGTGAAATGAAACAAAAAGTGATTCACCTGAGAAACTCTAAATAAAGACCTGTCCTAACTTCAGGGTTGGGATTCAAATTTACATTACCCATGTCATTCATAGGGCAGGCTTTACTCGTGAGCAACTGTGCAGGCACAGGACATTGCCTTTGAGAAGGACACTGGTTTCAGAAGGGTCCTACACTTGGTTTAATCTTCTGTTGTTGCCATCTAAATATTCTTAAGAATTTTGTTTTTGAACCTGTATTTTATAGGTACAGTCCAGGGGGCTATGAAGCACACAAGTGAGCAGAGGAGCTATGTTTAATGAGTGTGTCTTCAATTCTTTGCTGCCATATTCACAGATTGCATTCTCAGTGATCCTTGAACACAGAATTCTGGTGGTCCCAAAGTGTATGGAAGGTCACCAAGACTCAAAATAAGTACAAGATAAACGTGTCACATGTACAACTGGATAAGCAGGGGTGCTGACGTCCCTGAGAGGCTAGGTTTTTCATCCAGATCAGAACTTGCTATGAATACAGAAGGAAGTCACCGGTGGTCTAAGAAAGAGAATCATAGAACCCTATAATGTCGTTATAACTAGAGGAACTTTCCTTTATTAACCAACCACTTACACCGAGAATGAAAACATGGATGAAAAAGAAAGAATAGAGCTTTCCATAGCTTCTTTTACATCAGTCTTTCCACACTCATCCGTAAAGCCAGCATAATGAGATTCAGTAGAATATGTGTATATCACACACTAAAATGAAGACAACTGAGTTTCCCCCCGCCCCAACACCCAGTATTTTCACTTTTCCGGTGAGATCAAAATGCATATGCATGTTATAAACTACGGAACATGAACTGCATAACACTGGTGATTCTACATAGGAGTTTTAAACACTTACATCTGCATTTAAAACTGGCATTAAAAACATAAAGATAAATGGCTAAATTCATGTTAGTAATTTAAAATTTTCATTTTTATCCACTTAGAATCACATTAACTAGCATTAAGACCTAAAGGACAAATCTAGAGAGACTGTGGAAAAATGTAAAAACATTCTGTATTAGTACATTTAATGGTGCTGTTTTCCTGTTTGTTTGTTTTTTTTTCTTTAGCAATGAGGTCCACAATTTTTGTACTAGACCCCATAAATTATGTAGTTAGTTATAGTAGTCTCAAAAATCCTGAAAGAATAAATTAACTTAGTGTTACCTCTGGTAACCCTAACACAGTTTACACTGTCCAGCTAGTGAACTTGAGGTAGAAAACCAGTCATCAGATATTAATGAAAGAGCGAAAATAAATATATAGAATACTGAAAATACAAGTAGAATAATCAACGGATGCCTAATTGTGAATATTTCCTTCATCAAGTAATAGGTAAAAATAATATCCAAACAACAAAGAAGAGAAAACAATCTTTCAAATAAAAAATTTGAAAATCAGTATTGAACTAATACATTTTTCTTATCTAATATTTTAATTATAAAAGCCTTAAGGTATTTTAACAACGTTTTACTGTATAACTGATCTATTCATCACTGAATTATCAGCAAACATACAGATATTCAAGATCAGGAAACAAAAAGCCTAACACCACTGTGAAAGCAAGTTACCAGCTTATGTTATATGAATTTGCCGCTTGAAGATCTTGATAAGAAAAAATATATATGTCAATAGAGGAAAGTGCATTTATTGAACATATCACAAGTTTTCAACAGGATGCTGAAAGCTTAATATGTCATCTCATTTACAGCTGCTTTAGTTACAGTAGTTTGTGTATGTGTGTGTGCATGTGTGTGTAATATTGTTGCAAATTTAGGACATGCAGAAAAAAGATATGCATAAAAGAATGTATACCACATGAAATTGCATCACATAGAATTAACCATTGTGAAGCCTTCAGTGTGGTATCTTGCAGTACATGTGCATAAAATTGGCACATATCAGCTATATACATAGTTTCATATCATAAATATGTCATTTAGGCATAACACCATGATTTTTATCCCATCATTGATTATTACTTGAAAAGTGATTTTTTTTATTATACTTTAAGTTCTAGGGTACATGTGCACAATGCGCAGGTTTGTTACATATGTATACATGTGCCATGTTGGTGGCTGCACCCATTAACTTGTCATTTACATTAGGTATGTCTCCTCACGCTATCCCTCTCCCCTCCCCTCACCCCACAACATGCCCTGGTGTGTGATGTTCCCCATCCTGTGTCCAAGTGTCCTCATTGTTCAATTCCCACCTATGAGTGAGAACATGCAATATTTGGTTTTCTATCCTTGTGATAGTTTGCTCAGAATGATGGTTTCCAGCTTCATCCATGTCCCTACAAAGGACATGAACTCATCCTTTTTTATGGCTGCATAGTATTCCATGGTGTATAAGTGCCACATTTTCTTAATCCAGTCTATTATTGATGGACATTGGGTTGGTTCCAAGTCTTTGCTATTGTGAATAGTGTCACAATAAACATAGGTGTGCATGTGTCTTTATAGCAGCATGACTTATAAACCTTTGGGTATGTACCCAGTAATGGGATGGCTGGGTCAAATAGTATTTCTAGTTCTAGATCCTTGAAGAGTCACTACAGTGTCTTCCACAAAGGTTGAACTAGTTTACAGTCCCACCAACAGTGTAAAAGTGTTCCTATTTCTCCACATCCTCTCTAGCACCTGTTGTTTCCTGACTTTTTGATGATCACCATTCTAACTGGTGTGAGATGGTATCTCATTGTGGTTTTGATTTGCATTTCTCTGATGGCGAGTGATGATGAGCATTTCTTCATGCGTCTGTTGGCTGCATATACGTCTTCTTTTGAGCAGTGTCTGTTCATATCCTTCATTCACTTTTTGATGGGGTTGTTTGATTTTTTCTTGTAAATTTGTTTAAGTTCTTTGTAGATTCTGGATATTAGCCCTTTGTCAGATGGTAGATTGTAAAAAATTTCTCCCATTCTCCATTTCTTTTGCTGTGCAGAAGATGTTTAATTTAACTAGATCCCATTTGTCTATTTTGGCTTTTGTTGCCATTGCTTTATTGTTTTAGTCATGAAGTCTTTGCCCATGCCTATGCCCTGAATGGTATTGTCTAGGTTTTCTTTTAGGGTTTTCATGCTTTTAGATCTAACATGTAAGTCTTTAATCCATCTTGAATTAATATTTGTATAAGGTGTAAGGAAGGGATCCAGTTTCGGCTTTCTACATATGGCTAGCCAGTTTTCCCAGCACCATTTATTAAATAGGGAATCCTTTCCCCATTTCTTGTTTTTGTCAGGTTTGTCAAAGATCAGATGGTTGTAGATGTGTGGTATTATTTCTGAGGGCTCTGTTCTGTTCCATTGGTCTATATCTCTGTTTTGGTACCAGTACCATGCTGTTTTGGTTACTGTAACCTTGTAGTATAGTTTGAAGTCAGCATAATTTGTAGTATAGTTTGAAACAACTGTGAAAGGGAGTTCACTGATGATGTAGCTCTCAAATACATATATGTGTGTATGTGCATATATATTGAGGATAGTTAGCTCTTCTTTTTGAATTGATCCCTTTACCATTATGTAATGGATTTCTTTGTCTCTTTTGATCTTTGTTGGTTTAAAGTCTGTTTTATCAGAGACTAGGATTGCAACCCCTGCCTTTTTTTTTGTTTTCCATTTGCTAGGTGGATCTTCCTCCAACCCTTTATTTTGAGCCTATGTGTGTCTCTGCACATGAGATGGGTCTCCTGAATATAGCACACTAATGGGTCTTGAGTCTTTATCTGATTTGCAAGTCTGTGTCTTTTAATTGGATCATTTAGCCCATTTACATTTAAGGTTAATAATAGTATGTGTGAATTTGATGCTGTCATTATGATGTTAGCTGATTATGTAGATCATTAGTTGATGCAGTTTCTTCCTAGCATTGACCGTTTTCACAATTTGGCATGTTTTTGCAGTGGCTGGTACCAGTTGTTCCTTTCCATGTTTAGTGCTTCCTTCAGGAGCTCTTGTAAGGCAGGAGTGGTGACAAAATCTCTCAGCATTTGCTTGTCTGTAAAGGATTTTATTTCTCCCTCACTTATGAAGCTTAGTTTGGCTGGATATGAAATTCTGGGTTGAAAATTATTTTCTTTAAAAAGTTTAATACTGGCCTCCACTCTTCTCTGGCTTGTAGAATTTCTGCTGAGAGATCCACTGTTAGTCTGATGGGCTTCCCTTTGTGCGTAAACCACACACATTAATGGCTGCCATTAATATGTTTTCCTTCATTTCAACTTTGGTGCATCTGACAATTATGTGTCTTGGAGTTGCTCTTCTCGAGGAGTACCTTTGTGTTATTCTCTGTATTTCCTGAATTTGAAAGTTGGCCTGCCTTGCTAGATTGGGGAAGTTCTCCTGGATAATATCCTGAAGAGTGTTTTTCAACTTGTTTCCATTCTCCCCGTCACTTTCAGGTACACCAATCAGACATAGATTTGGTCTTTTCACATAGTCCCATATTTGTTGGAGGCTTTGTTCATTTCTTTTTACTCTTTTTTCTCTACACTTCTCTTCTCACTTCATTTCATTCATTTGATCTTCAATCACTGATACTCTTTCTTCCACTTGATCGAATCGGCTACTGAAGCTTGTGCATGCATCACATAGTTCTTGTGTCATGGTTTTCAGCTCCATCATGTCATTTAAGGTCTTCTTTATGCTGTTTTTTCTGGTCAGTCATTTGTCAAATCTTTTTTCAAGGTTTTTAGTTTCTTTGCGATGGGTTTGAACATCCTCCTTTAGCTCAGAGAAGTTTGTTATTACAGATTATCTGAAGCCTTCTTCTCTCAACTTGCCAAAGTCATTCTCTGTCCAGCTTTGTTCTGTTGCTGGTGAGGAGCTGCATTCCTTTGGAGGAGAAAAGGCACTCTGACTTTTAGAATTTTCAGCTTTTCTGCTCTTGTTTCTCCCCATCTATGTAGTTTTATCTACCTTTGGTCTTTGATGATGGTGACGTACAGATGGGGTTTTTGTCTGGATGTCCTTTCTGTTAGTTAGTTTTCCTTCTAACAGTCAGGACCCTTGGCTGCAAGTCTG
The DNA here is from genome assembly GCF_003255815.1 of Theropithecus gelada. Classification (NCBI taxonomy): domain Eukaryota; kingdom Metazoa; phylum Chordata; class Mammalia; order Primates; family Cercopithecidae; genus Theropithecus; species Theropithecus gelada. The sequence goes on from NC_037673.1 coordinate 100,982,285, forward strand.
TTGGAGTTTGCTGGAGGTCCACTCCAGACCCTGTTTGCCTGGTTATCACCAGCAGAGGCTGCGGTGCAGCAAATATTGCAGAACAGCAAATGTTGCTGCCTGATCCTTCCTCTGGAAGCTTCTTCTCAGAGGGGCACCTGGCCGTATGAGGTGTCAGTTGGCCGCTACTGGGATTGCTTCCAAGTTATGCTACTCAGGGGTCAGGGATCCACTTGAGGAGGCAGTCTGTCCTTTCTAAGTTCTCAAACTCTGTGCTGGGAGAACCACTACTCTTTTCAAAGCTGTCAGACAGGGATGTTTAAGTCTGCAGAAGTTTTTGCTGCCTTTTGTTCAGCTATTTCCTGCCCCCAGAGGTGAAGTCTACAGAGGTAGGCAGGCCTCCTTGAGCTGCGGTGGGCTCCACCCAGTTCAAGCTTCCAGGCTGCTTTGTTTATCTACTCAAGCCTCAGCGGCGGACGCTGCTCTCCAAGGTTCACTGCTGCCTTGCAGTTCAATCTCAGACTGCTGTGCTAGCAGTGACTGAGGCTCTGTGAGCATGGAATCCTTCGAGCCAGGCATGGGATATAATCTCTTGGTGTGCCGTTTGCTAAGATGGTTGGAAAAGTGCAGTATTATGGTGGGAGTGTCCCCATTTTCCAGGCACCATCTGTCACAGCTTCCCTTGGCTAGGAAAGGGAATTCCCCGACTCCTTGCACTTCCTGGGTGAGGTGATGTCCCACCCTGCTTGGGCCCATGTTCCGTGGGCTGCACCCACTTTCTGACAAGCCCAGTGAGACAAACCTGGTATCTCTGTTGGAAATGAAGAATTCACCCATCTTCTGCATCACTCATGCTGGGAGCTGCAGACTGGAGCTGTTCCTCTCAGGTGATTTTGGAAACTCTGTCTTGAAAAGTGATTTTAAACATAGCATAATATGCCATCTAATACATGCATCATAATATGTTTGGCTATATTTGTGGATATGCAGTTTAAAAATTAACAACTATATATACATTTTAATTGCTTTAAATTCTGATTATTACTCAAATCACTAAAATTAGAATAATTTATCTTTTAAATTTATAAAATCTCTCCATGAATTATAGTTTTTCAAAATATAATTCAACTGTTAAAAAATAATACTATTTGTCTTTTTATTTATGGTACTTGACAAAAAGAGTTTTTAATTTTTGAATTTATTATCTTGATCGTTTCCTTTGTGTTTTTTTTCCTTTTATTTAAACATTTTAAAAGCCCTTGCTGCTCATGAGCCTATTCAAATATTTACAGATTTTTATCATGTAATATATGAGTCTGTGCTGTGGGTTTTTGGGGGATAGGAGTAGAAAAATCAATAAATAATTCATTGATGTATTACTTAGCAAGTGTCGGGTAATTATATGTTAAGGTGCTCCTATGTTTAGAGTTCTTTTAAAGCTATCTGTTACATTTCAGGGATTATGATGGCATGGTAGAGCAAGAATATGCATAAGTTGTGTTTTGTTTGAAAATACAGCCAAATATTTGGATCATTAAGAAACTAACATATATAAATCAAGTAAATTTATTAAAAGAAAAAAATTATCTCATCTGTTGAATCAAACATAATTCTAGAACTAGAAATTCAATCAAGACCAAAACATGGTTTTGTGGAATTACCTCATTTTAAAGATAAAATTCTTTATCATTGCACAATCATATAGAAATAAAATTAAGAACAAAGGGAAAACACTAGCTTATAAAACTTCTCCTTAGTAATATACCATAATATAAAAAACTGAGCAAATTTTATAAATTACTCGATAAATAAAATAGGAGAGTGTAAAAAGAGAGAGAAAATTTAATATATTTGATACAGTTTATCAAATAACTAATTATTAAAATCAAACACAAATAATAGAAAGCATTGACATAAATATTAAAAGCTTCAGTAAAGAGATATAAATAACAAAGTAAGTAACTAACAGCAAATGAACATTAAAATCACTAAAACCACCTGCATTTATTGGGTGTGTTAAGTGTCAGGAAATTTTTAGCATACGTATGTGTTTCTCTGTGTGTGTGTGTGTGTGTGTGTGTGTGTGTATTACACAATTTAATTTTTACAAAATTCTTAACATGTAGATGTTATCACCTTTTGAATATGATGAGAATGAGGCAAATATAATTAGGCAACTTACCCAATACACCACAGTTTGAAGGTGATGGCTCTAGGAATCAGATCCCAGGCAGCCTACCTTCAAGAACTGGTGCTCATAACCAGCACAAACTGGTGCTATTAATGGGTGCAAACTCCCTCTAAGGGAAGACTTAAAATTACAGTAACTGGTATTTCAAACAACTCTATCATGAAAACATTGATTTTCCTAGTCAGTCACACACATCTATGTTAATAATTTGTTATTTATTAACCATGTAAACTTAAACATTTACCTGACTCTGCAAACTTTTGTTAACTACTCTTTAAAATAGAGAAATAAGAGTACCTCACTCAAAAGATTTGATATGGAATAAGATAACTTACATGTAATGCTAAACAATGTGCAGAGTATTTAATAATGCATGTGATGTTTGGGTAACAAAATACCACATCATGCAGTATGAGTGTGAGGGGCAGTTTTTATTAAGGAAACTAACATTTCAAAAGTCAGCAAAAAAAAAGGATCTGATACTCCATTCTTTCATCAACCTATTGAGTGGAATAAAATGTTCTGGGCAGTGCTGGACACAGCATGATGCTGTGCTCCAAAAGAGCGATCCTGAACTTTCTATTCCATCTTATATTATGGAGGAATAGAATAGCCTGATATATGGAGAGTAAACACTCAAGGCACTGGTGGCAAGCATTAAGTTTAGGTGCCGTCAATGCAGATAGTTTAATGAAAACACAAAATTTAAATAACTAAAATGATTTAACCTATTGCTACAGTTTTCCAAAGAAAAAATAAAATCTTTCAGCATTTTCTCTTTTGGTATATAAAAACTTCAATTTTTGTTGTGGGTTTTGTGGGGGTAGGGGTAGAAAAATCAATCAATAATTGATGTATTGCTTAGCAATTATTGTATTATTAACCTCATCTCAGAGTAGAATCAAGCCTTTTTTATTGCCCATTTATGTTTAAAAATGTATAAAACGTGTTCCTTTCTGACAGTTCTTACAGATTCTGATTTTGTACTGCTAAGGAGGAGTGATAAAATGGATTATATACATTTATTAGCAAGCTAAAATGGTGCTTAAAAAGAGATGACATAACATGTAAAATGCATTTATAGGAGAAAACAAAATATACAATCAACAATAATCAAGTGGGCATATGAGTCTATGGTAGGCTGTGGTAGAGCTATTAATAAAGGCAAACTTCAAAAATTAATTTGTCTGTGATTGATCAAATACAAAGTTTTAAACCTAATTTGCATATTGAATAATTTGCATATTGCAGTGTAAAATTTATGTGAAACATGACTGAAATACAAATATTGTTTAGATCAGTTTGTAATAAATCAATTACAAAATAAGCTGAATTGTATAGTTTAAAATATCTTTTGAGAAAAGATAAAATCTTTCCAGTATCCAGGTTCAACAGCCAACATTATCAAAAAGTTGTTATTAATCAGGTAAGGATTCAAAACTAGAATAAAAATGCTGCATCAAATATTCAGATAATGTCTGGAAATTCTTCCCCTTATGATTATGCCGAAGCTAAAAGAGAGATTACAAATACTTGTTTTGAAATATAGAACATGCAGCTGTTATAGAATTCATGTGTTTGTATTTCATAGACACATTCTTTCAGTATAAAGGCTAAGTAACTGAGACACTCATTTCCAAATTATTTGTATTGTTAAAAGGATTTTTTCAATCTAAAGATGAAGAAATTAGCTGAACAATTAGCCAGTGCATTCAAACAACCAAAGCAGACAATCTGAATAATTTTACATAGTTTCTAAGAAAATATTAAGCAAATTCATGCCTTTCTTACAAACTGGTTTGAATTCATTCCACAAAAATAATTAAGAGCTTTAATGAACTACAAAGATGTCCTGTTGCAAGAGGATTAGATGACACCTTTGTTTATTAGTCTCAAATACATAGAAATATAAAAAAGGACTTTTATTTTTCTCAAATAGTGGTATTAGTAATTATCTTAATCAGAATGTCTGAAAACAAATATTATCTGAACCTTGAAAACAATGCTAGGTACTATTTCAACAAAGAAAATGAGAAAAAAAAATTAGAAAACACAAAATGAACAATCCTCTTTTAATGAAATTATATTATGATTCCCAAGTTTTTCATTAAAAGCAAAGCAAAGTGGAATATAAAAGGTTTTCAGGTGATAGTAATATTAAAGGAGTAAAGTGATACCTTAATGTTAGAGATAGAAGAAATTGTATGATGAATAACAGGATTCCATCAAGAAATGATGGGAAGAGTGTAAAAACAAAACAAAAGGAAAAAATATGCACTCCATTTGTAAGTAGAAGAAATTGCCACTAAGCTAGCAGAGCTTAAGCTCCAAGGTTCCTCATTTGCACAGGCTTCTTCCCAGGTCTCATAGCTTTTTTTTATTTGTCACTTGGCAGTCTGGAGCATGCCAGATTGGAAAACTTTAGCTCTGATGAGTAAAAGTTTTAGATATCTGCCCTGGATGATAGTGTGCATGTTTTTTTATATGCTGAGAAAAAGAGAGGAAGATAGAGACACAAACAGATAGAGATGGGAAGGGAGGCAGAGACAGAAGGCAGGGCAGAAGACTGATTATCCCAATTTAGATAGTGCAGCCTTGTTGCTAGTTTTTGTTGTTGTTATTGTTGTTGTAGTGTATTTTTCTTTCTTAATTTTTAAAACTAAAAGTAAAACCACTGTATGATCCAGCCTTGCTGTCTGTCTTTCTCCTTCTCAAGCTAGATTGTTGTTAGCCGTTTTATTTTCATTCTAGCACTTATTGTAGCAAATTAGGCAAGTAAAATATTGGGATAGGAAATAATTTTTTTTAATTTATAAATCTGCAAAAATTGATCAGTTTACTTTTTTTGAATATCTGAAAGGATGAGCGAAAGAAATAGTGTACAACTAACTATTCATTTATACAGGTTATATATGAGCTACTTGTGCATTTGTCAAAGACTGCTTAAGTTGATGTTAATGAGATTTAAGAGTTACCTCTGTGCTCTTCTGTTAATTAGCTTGATGTTTTCTCCTATTACCTAGCCATTTTGACCAGTCTCTTAGGGCATAGCCTTATTCTCAGTTGCTAAAACAGAAGAACTTGCCTGTCACATCACTGCTTAGAAATGGTTTTCTTAAATAACAAGTCACCAAAACTTGACTAATGATATATAGAGAAGTGTGGTATTGGCACATACAGATACAGCTCCCTTCTCTGTTTAGCAGCATGTTTTGCTGGCTTTTGAAAATAACGTATAACAATACTATTCAGTGATAATTACTTTAAGTTTACACATATGCAGCTATACCAAATACAAGTAGGCTATACATAAAATAAACTATTCAATAAATTTGAAATAAAGAAAATAATGTTATGCTTCATTACATTGTTTTGAGACATACATTTTTGAAGTGGCATCTCTTTTTTCACTACAAATGAATTGTCTGGACTAAAGTTACTGATGTCTATGAATCCAGAACACACAAGCAAAACAGTGAAGTGTGTTTTCCTTCTGGTTTTTAATAAGTGTGTGTGGCATTTTGTCTTTATTTGCCAACATCTAAACTTAGACAGGGTTTAATTCAAGAAAAAGGATAAATATTAATGCAGTCTACTGAAGGAAATGTATTCTTTCACTTAATTACTCCAGGTGAAAATGACTATCTACAAATATTGACATATTTATTCTTCTTTCACACCAAATAGTGAATGATCTTTCGGTAGCTCACAAAAGCATTACAAAACCTGACCACATGCAGCATTTCATTCCATAATTCTGCCTTTTGCCAGAAGACATATATTCCATGTCACGTTGCGATATTTAGCACTTTCAAAACACATCTTACACATTCTCTAATCTAGGCATTTCTGGGAGCTTTTACCCCAGCCTAAAATGCTTTCTTACACAGCATTGACCTATTGAAGATCTGCCTTTCTTGTTTGGTCAGTTAATATATTACATAATTTGAAGATTATTTCCATAAGCCCTGTGTTTGGCAGAATTCTGTGGGAAAAAAAAAAGTCCCCAATTCAACACACGAATCCAAGACATCTATATGATGAGATGACACCCTTTGATAACATTATATTTTATAGCATAGTTGACTTTAAGAAAGGGAGTTTATTCTAGCGAGACTGATCTAATCCCATTAGCTCCTTAAAAAAGCTATACATTTTCTCTAGTTAATGCAGTGAACAGTGAAGAGGAAATCAGAAGCATTTAAAGCAAAAGAAATATTACATCCAGTTTCTAAGTTTCGGATGGAGCAAGCCACATGCCACTGAATGTGGCCATACATTCGGAATGCCAGCTAGGAGCTGAGAGAGGCTCCAGCTGACAGCCAGCAGGGAACTGAGGACCCCATTTCTACAACTGCAAAAAAAACATTCTATCAACAATCTGAATGAGCTTGGAAGTAAATTCATTGCAAGGGCTTCAAATAAGAGCCCCTTTAAGCCAGCATTTTGATTTTGACCTTTGGAGACCCTAAGCAGAGAATCCTACCCAATTTCACCCAGACTTTAGTCTTACAGAACCATGACATAATAAATGGATATTATTTCAAACTGCTAAATTTGTGACAAGTCATTATGTAGCAGTAGAAAAATAATACTGCTGCTTCCATAAACAATTAAGCTCTTGAAATCTTCCTTTCAATGGAATTTGAGTGTGCTTCACTCAATATATCCCTCATTTAATGTACTCTTTCATGCATTTCTTTCTCACTTGAAAGTCTTAAAGTATAGGAGATACACCTTTATTTATATTCCACACAGAAGACATTAACTAAAGGTAGATATTTAGTTGAGAAGATATTTTAACAAACTCTTTACTCCCCTCCCCTCCCCTCCCCTCCCCTCCCCTCCCCTCCCTTCCCCTTCCTTTCTTTCTGGTTGAGTCTCACTTTGTCGCCCAAGCTGGAGTGCAGTGGCATCATCTTGGCTCACTGCAGTCTCTGCCTCCCAGGTTCAAGCGATTCTCCTGCCTCAGCCTCCCAAGTAGCTAGGATTATAGACATGTGCCACCATGCTCAGCTTTTTTAATTTTTATTTTTTTATCATTAGTAGAGACAGGGCTTCACCATGTTGGCCAGGCTGGATTTGAACTCCTGACCTCAAGTGATCCACCTGCCTTGGCCTCCAGAGTGCTGGGATTACAGGTGTGAGCCACCATGCCTTGTCCTGAATTTATTTCTATTAACTTCTTCCATATTCAACGTTGCCTCTAAAAGAAAAACCTTCAGGATAATCTCAAATGGCCAAATAGCTAGAGTTCAAATATGGCCAAACAGACTTCTTCCATCTAATAAACCCAATTTTGTACAGGATCCACATGTGTGATTGAACCAAACATAGATTTAAAAAACTCAAAAGTAGCAATACAACAATAAAAAATACAACCAATTAAAAAACAATATAGTATAGCTATTATTTGCACAGCAATACAACAGTGAAGAGGAAATCAGAAGTATTTAACGCAAAAGAAATATTACATCCAGTTTCTAAGTTTCGGATGGAGCAAGCCACATGCCACTGAAAGTGGCCATACATTCGGAATGCCAGCTAGGAGCTGAGAGAGGCTCCAGCTGACAGCTAGCAGGGAACTGAGGACCCCATTTCTACAACTGCAAAACAAAAAACATTCTATTAACAAGCTGAATGAGCTTGGAAGTAAATTCATTGCAAGGGCTTCAAATAAGAGCCCCTTTAAGCCAGCATTTTGATTTTGACCTTTGGAGACCCTAAGCAGAGGATCCTACCCAATTTCAATTACATTGTATTAGGTATGATAAGTAATCTAGAGATAATTTAAAGTATATGGGGGGTTGTAGGTTATATGCAAATATTATGCCATTTTATATAAAGGATGTGAGCATCCACAGATTTTGTTATCTGCCTCTGGTCATCCTAAAACAAATTCCCTGCTGACAATAAAGGAAACATGTGAATCATAAATATCTATTTCATAAATAGTACTTCACAATGCAAATATATACACACACACACACTAAACTTACAGGAGTACCTCATATATGTATGTACCTTTAACGTACAGGAGTACCTCAGAAATATTGAGAGTTCAGTTCCAGATCACCAAAATAAAGCAAATATGGAAGTGGGTCACACAAAGTTTTGGGTTTCTCAGTGCATGTCATATTATGTTTATATCATATTGTAGTCTGTTAAACATGCAATACCATCATATCTAAAAAATGTACTAACTTAATTGAAAAATACTTTACTGCTAAAAAACAATAAAATAAGACAACAATGAAGTTTCTTAAAATAAGACAACAATGAAGTTGATTGACTCAACTGTCTCTATGACTCAATGTGGCATTGACTGACTCTTTCATTAGAGAAAGATTTCTCTATTTAATAGCATTTTGCCTACAGTGAACTTCTTTCAAAAGTGAAGTCAATCCCCTCAAATGCTGCTGCTGCTTTATGAACTGAGTTGATGTAATATTTTTAATCCTTTGTTGTCATTTCAAGAATGTTCACAGCATCTTCACCAGTAGTAGATTCCATCTCAAGAAGCCACTTTCTTCACACATCTATAAGAAGCAACTCTTCATCCATTCAAGTTTTATCATAAGACTGCAAAAATGCAGTCACATTTTCAGTCTCCGCTTCTAATTCTAGTTCTCTTGCTATTTCCACCATATATGCAGTTACTTTCTCCAATGAAGTCTTGAACTCTTCAAAATCTTCTATGAGGGTTGAAATAAACTAAAATAAACTAACTGTAACCCTCATAAACTCCTGTTAATGTTGACATTTTGACTTCCATTTATGTATCACAAATACTCTTAGTAGCATCTAGAATGGGTGAATTCTTTCCAGAAGGTTTTCCATTTATTTGTTCAGATCCATTAGAATAATTATTATCTATGGCAGCTATAGCCTTCCAAATGTATTTCTTCAACAATAAAAATGGAGCCCATAAAAATGGAAAGTCAAAATTACTCCCTGATCCCAAAGTTGCAGAATAGATGTTGTATTAGCAGCCATGAAACATTAATCTCTTTGAACATCTCCATCAGATTTCTGAGAAGATTGATAGTAATTTCTCAAAACAAAAATCTTTTTACCTGTTACACAATGTAATTGATATAATGCATTTATGGTTATCAACTTTAAAGACCACATTGCTCATTCCTCTTTTAGCTTCATAAAAGTACCTATGTTATTAACAACAATCAGAACTTCAATGATTCTCTACATAAAATATTTCTGAATTATTGTCCGAGATTAAAATAATATTAAACTATTTCAAAATATTTATAAAGAAAATAAACATACAGGATGAAATATCAGAAAATAGAGCTTTTGAATTGCCAATATATATAATAATAAGTATAGTCTAAGAACATAGGAGTCTATAGGTTCCATTTTAATTTCCCCAAATTCAGACATTTCTACAGGACAAATTGCCTTTTACAGTCTTCCACATTCTATACTTTCTCTCTCTTGTTTTCTTTCTTCCAGAGTCCTACAAATATTTTCTTAAAAATTGTACTCCTTACTATATTCATCCATTTGCAAAATGAAGAATTAGAACAATTCTCCAGTAATTGCTTATGAAGAAGAGTGGTATAGCTTCACAGGTAAGAATACAGGCTCTAACTCTGTACTGGTTAGTTATCAATACCCATTCGGCTTGGTCCTACCTATGTAGATTTGGTCAAGTCACCAAATACCTTTATGTATCAGGTTTGGCAAATTTTAAATGAGAACAGTAAAATCAATAATTTTGCGGTTAAATAAGGATTAATATGTCTAAAACTTCGAGTGTATTACCTGACATATAGTAAGAACTGTGTAAGCAAGCTCTTATGATTTGTACTACAGAATGTTATAAAGCATCTTTGGAGAGTATCTGATACAACCTCTTTGTCTTACAGTAGAAAAAACTCACATCACAGGCCACATGGCTGAGTGAAATATATAGTTTCAAATCTGACACTCTTTGCTTTGATTCAGGGATCAGCCATTTTCTTACGGTAAATTATCTAACTTGCCTACCTTTCAATTTCTTCATTTTTAAAATAATATTTAGAGTGTTGGTAAAATTGGATGATATAACCTATCAGTATCACTGTAACATAGAAGAGGCCGGGCGCGGTGGCTCAAGCCTGTAATCCCAGCACTTTGGGAGGCTGAGACGGGCGGATCACGAGGTCAGGAGATCGAGACCATCCTGGCTGACACGGTGAAACCCCGTCTCTACTAAAAAATACGAAAACTTGGCCGGGCGAGGTGGCGGGCGCCTGTAGTCCCAGCTACTCGGGAGGCTGAGGCAGGAGAATGTCGTAAACCCGGGAGGTGGAGCTTGCAGTGAGCTGAGATCTGGCCACTGCACTCCAGCCTGGGCGACAGAGCGAGACTCCGTCTCAAAAAAAAAAAAAAAAAAAAACATAGAAGATTTTCAGCAAATTTAACCCCTCCCCCACATTTTTTCTTCTACCCATTCTTCACATATATCAGGATTTCCTGAGAATCAAATCTCTTTTTAAATTCTCATTGATACTCTTTCTGGGAAACACAATGAATTCTAATATAATTTATCCTACTAAGCAGGTGACACCCACAGTTGACTACTTGCTTCACCTCCAGAATACCTACCCATGGTCATTTTCAGACTGACAGAAACCAAAAAAATGTATTGTCTTGCTGCAAGATACATTACTGCCTATACCCTTGTAGTTTTTCATTTCAAATACTGCATTAAAGTAATTATTGGATCTTTATTTTCATTTCAACTTACACATTATAATAATTCCTTAGGATTCTGCTTCAAAAGTAAGTTAAATATCAGACTCCTTACTCCACCTGAGTATTAGTTCTAACTAGGTTTTTTGCAAAAGCTCTCCATCTGACCTGTCTCATATATCTTATCTATGAAATGAGAATACAATTAGAACCTACTTAACAGGATAAGACACAGCACACTTACTGGCACAACTTAATCCCAAAGTATATTTATTTTCATTTATAATTGTTATATTAGAATTGCTGATGTTGACATTACCAAGGACCTATTGACTGAGAGGAACTTTGCTAAGCTCTGTAGATATAGAAATAACATATAATTCACCTCAATGTGTTAGAAGAAATGTCTAAATAAATAAATAAAAGCACCACATTGTGAAAGCTATAATTTACTTAGGTAAAAGAGGGCATAAAAAGAACATTTTCAAAGTGTGGTAGAAATTTGAAATGAATCTTGAAGAGTGAATGTGAGTTCAGAGGCCAGCAAATATGTCAGGCATGATATGTGAAAATGCCATACATTTACAAAAGTCTATTGAAGAATATTTTTTTTAATTAGTCAAAATTAGATAGCAAAAGTAAAATTCTACTTGGATGTTGAGTGAGGGTCACTTTATGCAGGAAGTCTCCTGTTACTGCTAGAGTGGTTTAGGCCCCCAGTTACTACCTTATATTTACCCTACTGTCGAACCATTTGTACCATAAAGCAATTACTAATGAACTCAAGAGCAGGAACTGTGTTACTTTCAGTGCTATATCCTCAAAACCTGGCACATGTTTGGTGATCAATAAATATTTAAGTTGATAGCAAACCACCATAATTAAATTAATTATATAATTAATATTTTATATAACAGAAGAAGTCATTATCATCTCATGGATCTACAGGTCAGGGAGGAAGACACTATCAGCACACAGTTGGAGTTGCAGCAGTACCAGGAGTGAGGCTGCCTCACAGGAACTATACACTTAATCAACTCAGCTACCAGCAAACCTTTTCACAGCAGGTAGGAATAAATATTCTGACATCTCTGCAGACATAGATATCATGATCTCTCTCTCCTGTGTTCCCCAACCTCTCACAATGCTTCCATTGGCCATCGGTAGTCTGGGAGCAAGGGAGCCCAAAATTACTGAGTCCATAGAATTCAGTCTCTCAAGTCACAGAATATGTTCAAATAGAGAATTGTCAGCACAAAATGCAAAACATCAAAGGGCATTTGTACATAAGCATATGGAATGCAGAACAGAAAACTGAACAGAACAGAGATTTTAGATTCTGTAGGCACTTGGGTGGTCGATGAATGTATTAATCAATATGAGGTTTCCAGGGAAGATTATTTCCAGTTAGAAAAGGATGTGGTCTGAAAAGCAAGCCCTAAGAAACCCAGACATTTAATGAATAAAGAATAATAGCTTAGAAAGAAGTAATAAAGGGAAAAACATATTGTAAGCTAAAAAGGATACTGCCTAAAATCTTTTTAGTAATTTAATAAATATTCATGAGTTAATTGATTGCTATTTAAATAACATGATAAAAAGAGAGATAATGTATACATTCAAACATCTTCAGCTCAAAATGTGTATGTAAATGTAGAATCTAACTTCAAAGTAGTTTGCAAATTCTGACATTCCTTACCACCATTATGGTTACCATCTTACAGAAATCACATGCAATGCTAAACTAAGCTGCTGCCATTGTCTCCACAGCGAATCTGAATTCCACATGTCCTCCTAAATTCTCTTTACTTGGCAGGGCGTGGTGGCTCAAGCCTGTAATCCTAGCACTTTGGGAGGCCGAGACTGGCAGATCACGAGGTCAGGTGATCGAGACCATCCTGGTTAACACGGTGAAACCCCGTCTCTACTAAAAAATACAAAAAACTAGCCGGGCGAGGTGGTGGGTGCCTGTAGTTCCAGCTACTCGGGAGGCTGAGGCCAGAGAATGGTTTAAACCTGGGAGGCGGAGTTTGCAGTGAGCTGAGATCGGGCCACTGCGCTCCAGCCTGGGCGACAGAGTGAGACTCTGTCTCAAAAAAAAAAAAAAAAAAAAAAAAAAAAAAGAAAATTCTATTTACTCATCATCCAACAGCCTGAACAGACATGTAATACACATTGCTTCACACTTCTGCTCAAAACTATTTGAGACTCACATCACCCTTAATGTAACAATCCAAACTTACTATTATGGCTCTTTCTCAACGAAGAATCCTTTCCTGAATTTCTAGATATGATGCCCACGTTCTACTGCAAAAGTACTTCAAGTAAGGAAATTCATGATCCCCAGAGGAAATAACCTATATCCATCAAACGGCTGACTTTGAGAGACCAGAATAAAATATTAGAGTCATTGATAGTGCATTTCTCAAAGTCTAGACTTTTACTTCTTAAATACTATTATTTATATCAATTAGATCTTAAATGATATCTGACCTAATGCATAGTTATAAAAAGCATTTCTCTAATTCTTCAAGGGCACAGACTGGCTAAACACAAACTTAATGTAAGTTTCTCAACAAAGCACATTAATATCTCTCAGTCTTTAGCCTCTGAATTCAGATTTATAGCAACATCTCACTTTTCTCCAAGAATGATGAGCAAGCACTGACTTTAAATTAGTCTTAAACAAAATACCCACCATAGTCATTTTTTCCCAAACCCAGGAATTCTCTTCCACAAGTAATTTATTGTCTTCTTCCAGATGCTGATATCCCCCACAATTCACAAATGTCAGTTTCCTCAATTTGGACATATAAAGAAGTTAATAAATCAATGTATTTCTCACCAGCCACTTAGTTATACATATATCGTATAGAATCACTTTCTACTGCTTACCAATCTTGTCAGCCCTCCTTTGCCTACTGAATAAAATCTAAAGTCTTTGTTTGACAAGGCACTTATGACATTTCTGCAACAGACCTTTCCATTTATATCTCCTACTACCATATTATCATCCTGTTCCTTATTCTCTTAATCTCCAGAAAAAAAAGTCACTCAACTACTCATATACTTAATTATCAAATGTTTCTTGAAGTTCAGAGTAAGAAACATGGCATGATATCTGGGGGCTGGGGATCCAGTAAATGTAAACACCCTTCCTGCCCTGAAAGAGCTTAAGGACTAGTGACTGAGTCAGACCCTAAAGATGAAAATGCAATGAGTATTTAAAAGAGTAAGGAAAAGATGTTTTCAAAAATGTTCACATGGGGATATAAATTAGATACTGAGGAAAGTCTCATTGTAGAAATTTTCTTATCTTGCGTCTTAAAGAATGAGTAAAATGTGGTCATGTTTAGTGCTTAGGGAATAGGAGGAAACAATACGAGAGAGTAAATTTTGTGCTGTTATTTTACTGGTCTTCCCACCTGTCTGTGTACTTAGTTCTTACTTAAATGTCTTCGTGACCCATTTCAGAATGTAACCTTCATGTTAAAGCCTTCCCAAAATCTCAGAATAAATTTATCATCCTAATCACCTTGTATTGCCATTTATATAATCACTAATCACATACTCTATGTTTTCTCCTAGATAGTAATTTCTTGAGTGAAGAATCTTGTACAATACTTTAATCTCTCCAGCAACCCTCCTGCTCCTGGTAGAATCTAGTAGGTTATAGCAATGTAAGTTGAATCCTGAGATAATTTGGGCCTAAAGAGATTGCCTTACCAGCCTAGATCAAACAGTAAGTTAATGCAAAGTCAAGATGAAATATGAGTCTTCTAGTTTTGAATTGTGTTTTTCATCAAGATTTCATAAAGTTATTAGTTTTGATATTATTGCCTTAATTTGCTGAGTTTCTGAATTTAACGATGGATAAAAATTTTTGAAGGATTGGAAATGGAACAAATAGTCCCAGTCACTCAGGTATGTTCCTGGGGAGTCACCTTGATGTCAGAAAACACTGCAATGAAATGATCACATGTCTCCAAGTCTTCTTCCGTATTGCAGACAGTAAACCTTTCTGCATACAGTTAGTAGGTCATGATGAAAGATATTTGGATTACTTCTCTCAACTTCATTCCACTCTCATTCTATTCAAAGACAACAGAGTTAGAAATAAAAATCTCAGATTAATTTGTAGCTATGATACAAAATGTAAGTCAGAATTTGCTAATTAGATGCATTTGTGTGAAAATTAGACAATAGAATGACTGATAGCATCTTTCAGATGCTGCAGGAAGACAGATTATCTCTGGGAGAAGTGAGTACTGCCCAGTCACCGGTGTCATGACTGTGGTATATGCAAACTGGACATTTTATTGACCTTGGGTAGTAGCAGTGGTAGCGGTGAGGCCTAAAAGCCCAAGGTCTAGTGGTAGTGCCCTAATTTGCACTCCTCTATCCCTTCCGAGTCCCTGAGTTCAATCACTTTTTTCTTAGAAGTGTTTTGGCCAGTTTCTGTTTTCTGCACAGTCCTGACTGATGGAGTGTTCAATAACATTTGCCAGCAGATTCACCTTTAGAAAATCTTAAGTACTTTTTGTGTCTTTGTTTACTGCCTTGTATATTGTCCAAAACCGCATGCTTTATGTTAAAATAGATAACAAGGAGATTCATTGGATATTCCCCAGGGGCTAACACCAGGCAGGAAACTAAATCTGAATATATTTGATGATTAAAAGGAATTTCTGTGGATTTAAGAGTAATCTTCAAATGCATAAATAATTGGTTAATCAAAGTCAGTTTCATAATTTCCCAAACTGTTTCTAATTTATTAAGCTCTTCAGATACTTTAGTATTTTAGAATCTTAGCAATGCTTCAGAATTATTATGCACTTTTTTGATCTCTAAATATAATACTTAAATGACATTGAGCATCATTATAAAATAGTCTCCAACTGCTTCTTAAATGCTGAGTCAAAGGCAGGAAAGTTATGAAAAATAAATGAAGTAAAGCCAAGATGTTTACTCTCAAAGCAGGAGGCACTAATCTTGTGACAATGCTCTGTTCCACTGGCATTGTTATTGCTGCCACATGGAGTGATTGATGGGGATTTAATCATTTTATCTAATGCCTCCTGGTATCAGGGAATGATATATGCTACAGCACAGCTTTTAGAACATTCCAAAATTTTCTCAATGTAAGAAATTGGGTACAGAGCTGCAAATGCTGTTTCTTTTTTTTTTCTTACCTACATAATCTGAAACAGTTTGGAGATCCTTTGATACCAATTACACAGAACATGAGATTACATACCTTTATTATAGATGACAAAATTATAATTGAGTATTCCTACTGATGTATTGTAATATTCCTAATCACAATATTAGATTATTTCTCATGACATATAATATTAACAACTCTTAACTATATGTTTTAAGTGGTGTTTAAATTAAACAAGATAATTGCACCTATCTGACATTACATGTTTTAATACAAAGCTCTTGAAGCATAGACAATATTCAGATTACATTGGGTCAGGCACAGTGGCCCATGCCTGTAATCCCAGCACTTTGGGAGGCTGAGGCAGGCGGATCACTTGAGGTCAGGAGTTCGAGACCAGCCTAGCAACATAGTTAAACCTCATCTCTTCCCAGAATACAAAAATTAACTGGGCGTGGTGATGTGTGCCTGTAGTCCCGGCTACTTGGAGGCTTGGCGAATCGCTGGAACCCCAGAGTTAAGTTGGAGGTGCAGTGAGCTGAGATCGTGCCACTACACTCTAGCTCGGCGACAGAGCAAGACTGCGTCTCAAAAAGAAAAAAAAAAAAAATTGCATTGGCTATATTCGTTTTTAAGGTTTTTAGAGCATAATTTATTATTATAGGTATTCTTTAGAGCAACTGGATAATTTGTTAACTTGATATACTTGATAACAAGTAAATGCTAGCATACCTAATTATTATGCTAATATCGGTGTCAATATATTTGTTCAATGCAGTTGGTGAGAGGAATTGAACTCAACTCCACTGAGTTCTGGGGTGAGCTAATGACAAAACTTTGTGGAGAGGTTGGTCAACGTGCTAAAGCAATCAGTGTTTGCTAACTGGCACTTAGTGGATTAGTGTCTTCCCCTCTCACAGAGTCTGGGAGATAGAGCCCTTATGTTTGTTTTGTTTTGTTTCTCTCTGAATCTGAGCACAGAAGAGTAGATAGAGCTCTTAACGTTTCTTGATGATATCCTTTCAAAGGGATGGGTCCTAGGTCTTTGGAAGAAACATTCTTTAAATTTTAAAACTAGCAAAGGGCTGGGAGGAGGCTTCTATCCCGAAGGGGCAGAGAAAGACTTCACAATTGCAAGCTTTATGAAGTAAAAGTACTAAGACAAGGGAAGTCAGGGGCTTATACTAAGGAAGAATCCTGACTGAAGTTTAGTTCAGCTGCAGAGAACACTATGACTATCTTGATCACTAACCACTGGGAAATAAACTGATATCTCGAAAAATTGTATTTGCTTAACAAGCTACAAAAATGCCTATTAAATTATGTTTCAAACTTATGCCTTAGCCATTCTACTGATATTTCCCTCTTGGAAATGCATTTGTGATATTTTAAGTAATTTATGATTTATTTATTAAGTATCCTATGTTATACTGACCTATTAAGAATTTAAGGTATATAGTGGTGTATTTCTCTGAATATTTCACAGACCTCCAATTGATCTAATTTTTATTCACATCAAATTCAAATTTGACATTTGAATATTGAGAATACATGTTCTATATATTTATTTTCTACTAAGCTTATTTTATTTATTCTGAAAATTGTGCTTCTGCTTTAATACATTCATACTTTCTCTGGGATTCGGTTAATTCTTGATTAATGACTCTTTGCCTTATCAGTACACCTTAATCTATATACTCGCTTAGTTTTTAATCTTTTCTTACTGAATAGTCTTAATCTTCTGAGACTCTGTCTTTTGAAATTGTAACTACAGGTATATATTTATCACTTTTACTTCTTTTGTGTAACTTCTCCAGCTGTGTTTCTTCTTCCTTAAAATATTGTAATGAAAAGGCCAGTCTAATAAATCTCCGGGACAAGGGTCAGATAATGTTTATTTTCACTTTTAAAATTGCATTTTCTGTTAGTTCCCTCTGTAATACTCAAGCTTGCAGTTCTACATTTTGAGGCATTTTTAAAATGAGTTTGCCATGTAAGCTTTCTCATCTCTATAATCAAGGTAAATAATAATACTATCATTTTATTAATTTGACCTTGACAAAATGTACTGTTTACATTTGACTCATCAATGAGAGTACTTCTTTTATCTTTACATTATTTCAGAAAAAAATTACTGCTGAGAAAACTGTGAACATATTTTTGAGCACCCATAGTTTTGAGTACTACGGTAAACCATTTACATACCTCACTTTCCTTGGATCACAGAATTGAATCATTATATTACTAGTTGATAGCATTGTGATAGTATTCTCATTTATGATTGGAGTGTATGGTAGTGATTCTTATATTTCAGAGTGCAAAAAAATCATGTTTCATTATTTTTGAAGCATAGGTTTTCTAAACCTCACAAAAGTGATTTAATTCAATATCTGGAATTTAGATATATGCGTTTTGCTTGACCCTAGGTGATTCTGAAGCAGGTGATTTTATAAACAGACATTGAAAAAAACAGTACTATAGGAAAGAATTTGGGGAAAGATTAGTTCATGAGCTCTCTATAGAATTTAGATCAAGTATAAAGAATAGCATAGCTGTAATGTCATAACCTTATGATAAATAGTTTCTTAATATTCTCTTTAGTGTTTATACTTTTCAAAACTACCAATAATACTTTAATAAAAATATTTTTAAGTTACTTTCAAATTAAGAAGCCATATATACACGTGCCTTATTCTCTACTGTTTTTGTGTTTTTAAGATTTAGTATGAAACATTGTTGCAATTTAAAATTTTACCTTTCTTCTGTCAAAATCAAGATATTTATGTTTATATTAATTCATTTTTTAAATTTATTATAAAAATTTTTATTATATAAATTTTTAAATTTATTATATAAAATTATATACATCTTGGACAAATGTCTTCAGTTTAATTTTGCATTCTTTGAGATTATCATGTGTTCATCTTAGGTAATTTGAAAATGGTGTAGTGATGTGTGTGTGTGTGTGTATGCCTGTGTGTATACATTTGCATGTGTACATATGAGTACAGTCATCATTTGAACAATAAAAATCAGTTTCAGTTTTTCAATTTAATTATTTCCATATCTCTTTCAAGTAGACTTAGCTGATATTATTGAACATCTTCTAAGATTCATACTTTCTGTTTACACTTTTCTTATTTCTCAGTGAGAAAGAAATATGTAAGCAAGAGGTTTGCAAACCATTCTTTTCCATTACCAGAGAGTTACCTCTGGGAAAGAAAGATCACACAGCATGTTTACATATCTGTACCAGATGACGGGTCTACTGGAAAACACACTAGTGGTATTTGCTAGTAGGAGATTTCTATGGAATGCTTTTAATACTTTGGACCTAGTCTAATGTTGCTTATGGTAACCTAGAATGTATACATTTATACACTCAGGAAAATGTCATAAATGCTATGTAACTATACATTTATAAAACGAGGTGTTTTGTGACCAAAATGCTTATTTTCTGTTTTGAAATATAGATGCATATATATATATGGGAATTAACATATTTCTTTGGCCAGAGTATTTTTTTCTGCTTCTCTAGTCCCTTGTAATTACTTCTATCAGTAAGGCATAATGACAGCACTGATTTGTGTGAGTTTGATTTGAAAATTTAATTCTTTGTGTTTTACCATCCATCATATATGATTTATAAACAAAAGAAGTGTACTTTTATCTCCCAATTGATCATGATATGCATTGTTAATCTGAATGGTATCTTATATTAGAGAACTATATCAGGCTAAATATCTATACTTATTCATATTTATCTACACATGTATCTATCTATCCCTCTATTTCTATAAATCTTTGCCTTTGTCTACATTACATTTAGATACACATAAGTATATATATTTATGTATTTATAATATCTACACTTATATTTTATATTATGGATATATAAGTGCTCTATTAATAAAAGTGAAATATACCAAGTAGATATTAGAAGCAGGCTTCGTTTGATAATGTGCAGACATTGGTTACTTAAGAAAAAATTTGAAGACTTAAAAATTTGCAACCCCAGAATGCAATATGTATGGCAGGGCCATTTTTGGAGATTAATACTGTTACCAACCTCCTCCTCTTGCTAATGGAATGTACTTAAACAAAACCACAAGTAAGGAGGTAATTAGGCAAAAAGTGCTTCACCTTCCAAAGGGATTGGGGCGAAGTTTTATGAGGATTTGCTTAGAGATTAAGAAATAAGATTTCCTTGGAATGTGAATTGTAAACAAAAGATGTGTGATTATCTTGCTTAATAAACAGCATTGTTTTGTGCTTCACATGCCTGTCAACCTCTTTGAGGTCCCTGCAACGAGCATTCGCAAAATATGTGCCCATGCGTCCTCATTTCATTCTTACCATATCCTGCTTGTTGTCATTTTTATATGAAAGGGAACCTGAATTTGATAGTTAGAGTTCATACTTTTGATGACCATTCTTTTGATTTTTAAAAGATATTGGCACAAGTTATTAGTAATTTTAGTAAATGCCTTCCTTAATTCTCCTCTTTCCTCCTTGTGAAGAGGGCTGATAAGATTAATGTCACAACTTTTTTTTTTTTTGGGGGGGGGGGGGAGTTATGTGAGGGACAGTATTTTTTGTTTGTTTTCAATTTTTACAGAGCAAAAGGCATTAATAAACTCAGGAAAACTTAGACATATCTAGAGAGAGAGTAGTATCACTTGAGAGAAATATTGCTATCAATTCAACCTAGATTAGATAAATAGACAAGTTAAAAACTTTAAATATCCACATACACAGAGGTAAAAACCTCCATTAATTTTGTTGAGGCATTGCAAGATCCTAAGCATCTTTCTGTATTGATCAGAGGAGTAGTACTTTAAAATTTGTGATTCCACTAAAGTTTACACAAATCTTTTAACAGGTGTTACCTCCTAGAACAGTACTACACAAAATGTCATTTGTGGATCTTCTCCAGTGACCACTAACTGTTTATTCATTTTCCATGATGACTTAAGCGCAGAAATGGAAAGTAGGCGTTTGGAAACTTTTATAGCAACTTGACATCAGTGCAATAGGCCAGAATGGTATCAGTGGGCTTGTCTCGACGAATGAAATATAGACCAGTAAGGGTGCTGTCAAAGTCTCAAGTGGTGGGAGCTATGTACTGGAATCATATTACAATGTGTAATGCTTTAAAGTTACTTTGCTAAATGTAAAAATAAGTACGAAATAGATACAATGACAAAATTATTTGGTTGAAAGATAGTTAAACTGAACTATAATTTTAGTGACTGAGGAAAGACTGAAAATGAATGTGTAACATCACTGAATTCTTATTGAATTAAAAGAGAAATGCAGCCGGGTGCAGTGGCTCACGCCTGTAATCCCAGCATTTTAGGAGGCCAAAGCGGACAGATCACGAGGTCAGGAGATCGAGATCATGGTGAAACTCTGTCTCTACTAAAAATACAAAAAAGCTAGCCGGGCGAGGTGGCAGGCGCCTGTAGTCCCAGCTACTCGGGAGGCTGAGGCAGGAGAATGGCGTGAACCCGGGAGGCGGAGCTTGCAGTGAGCCGAGATCCCGCCACTGCACTCCAGTCTTGGTGACAGAGGGCGACTCTGTCTAAAATAATAATAATAATAATAATAAGAGAGAAATGTAATAAAGAGAAATGACTATTCTGAAGGTTCTTAAGTTGCTTTAAAAATTTCCTTTCAATTTTCATCAACGTACCTCTGAAAGACTAGTTTTTCTACTATACATATTAGTACAATAAAACAGAAACAAATCAGATATACATTTCCCCTGAGAGTAGCAGAATTTTTCAATCCAACCTAAATTAAATATTAACAACCTAAAAATGTTTAAACCTTCATATACACACCATTCATTCAACAGGTGCATAAGTATTTAGTAAGTAATCATTTTTCATTTTTTACCTATTAATCACTTTTTCACAGACTTTCATTGAATAACATGAGTAGTTTTCATAATTCTTTACATATGTTATATTCTGATTTTCACCATTTTAAATATAATTTTGAATCTAAAATTTTAAAATGGAATTTTTTGTGAATATTTTTATCTTTTTATTTTTCTTTTCTAGTAACTCATTTTTATTGTATATATTAAAATATCAGATCTCAATGGATTGAGAAGCTCTTCCATGCAGCATAGTTTGAGGCTACCTTGAATCAAGGCATCAAATGTTCCCTAGAGGTAAGCGTAGATGCATTTTACAGAAAAGCACTGGGACATTTTTTAGTCTAGAAAAACAAGGGTCAGGTTGAATGACATAATGGGTGAAACAATGATCAGATGAAAGAGATGACTCTTCTTCAGTACAGGTATGATGTGTATTAGGTAATTGCTTCATTTTTGAATATTTTGGTGAATAAATCACCTACACTAATCTGTTTCAATTATTTTACTTACTATGGAAACAAATATCATTGAAAATTTCTAGTACAATTAATAGTTATGTGTTCTAACTGGAAATAGATACTACTAATTCTAAGAATTGACATTTTCTGTAGTAAAGCATTTACATACAGATTTTAGAGAATGTTCTTATAAATGAAATGAGAAATTTATTTCATGTAATATTTGGGGAAAAATATTTGTCCAAGAAAAAATTGTTCCTAATTGGCAAAATATAAAAAGTGAAAAATATTACTATGGAGTCTTTCGAATAACAATGAACCCAACTTAAACAACTTAGCCATAGGGATGGTGGGTATATTAATACTACTGACTCATTTTTTGGGATGGTGTTAATAAAAACACAAGAGTAACTGAGGACTGTGCTCTGTAAAAATTATTTTCTATTCATGTCAATTTCTGATTATTTTTTCCAGAGACATACCATATTACTAATTTACCTGCTTAAAGCATAGAAACAGCATTTATCAATTGGTAGACAATCTGAAGATAAATAATTCATCATATTGTGATAGATAACTTAAACTTTAATTACTCAGATAAAACCACTTTCATTATAAAACATGCTATATATTATACAACCAAATCCCTTCATTAAATTCTATTAACACAATTAATAAACAATTCACCCAGTGCATCGCTGTCTTTATCATTGGTTTACTTTTGAGTTATTAAACTTCAGGGAAGATGGCCCCACATGAATTTCAAATATCACCTATTTATTTAACCAATAAATACTGCACATAATGCCTTTTTTGTGCTTGTGAAAATAAAATTCAGTACTTGTTTGTCTTTCAAGGACAATAGAATCTCCTAGATTTAAATTCAAATAGTAAAATGTGCTAAGGAATTGGAGAGAGAAAATAAATTCAGGTAACAACTTAGCGGTGACCTTTACCTTCTCTAGAGACTCTGAGCATCCTGGGGAAAGAGATACTGAAGCTGTATTTTTCTGTTACAGCACTGCTATTTAGTAAGTATCTCAGAATCAAGATCTGCACAAATTACCTTTACTCTTTGCTGTATGTAGTTTGGTATTTTTTAAAGATAAGAGAAAAGGAATTGGACTGTTTTCAACTTAAGATCAAATCCAACCTCACACCTCTAAGAGTCTCTAATATTTCTCGACATTGATGTTTTTTTCCTTAAAATGTCAGTATTCCTTGTATAGACCTAACCAGATACAAAGGCACCGTTTTTACAGAAAGGTGTTTTGAGTTCAGGGTAGTCAGAATTTTTCATTAGTAATGTGTTTACCAATCTGGACACAGAAATTTAGACAAAACCAAAAGTTTATCGTATTTCAACCAAAAAAATGTATTAAAATAAATGGAGCAGAAAGATAAATTATAATTTCCATACTGACATTATTCTTCACTTTCAGAAGAAGGAAAAATAATTTTCTAACAACTTTAGTGTATTGCTTTTGAAAACCTTTGCCCCCATCTTGAACTTTTTTGGGGGTTTGAATAGATTTTAACAGGATGTTTTACTTAATGACAGAGTTTTAGGTTGAATTACACATCATTAAGATCAAATAAAAGAATTAGAAAGTGTAGTTTCATTTTTTAAAAAAAACTCACGTGCTATCAATTCCATACTTAAAATTAAATTCAAGCTTAACCCTCAATTTATATTTGTGGACACTCATCTGTACCACATGAACATTTAAAGAAAAATATATGTATGATTATATGATTTAGCTATCTCAATGTCAAAACAAAAAATGCATTCTCAAATGTTTAATATTGAGTTTAATATAAAAATTGTGATAAATGCAAATAAAATAGACCTCAAAATAGATATACTTGCAGAATTTAAAAAATGGTTTTTGAACTTGTAGGGAAAGGGAAGCAAAGATATATTAAAATTTGGCCCTGAGGCCCCTAGATCCTTCCAATAAAGACCAATTTTACCAGTTGGCTTCCCCAGTTGTAGCATCCTAAACTCAATTATGCCTTTTTAGGAGGTTTAGATTTTCAGGCCCAAAGAGCAAAGTGAAATAATGAAATTATGCTAGAACAAATTTTCATCTCTTAAATTCTCCATAAATCATATTTAAGAAGGTGCACCTGAAATTTTGGAAGGAGTTTTAGATGGTCGAGTTTATAAAAATACAAAAAGTGGAGAATCTTTGAAATATATTTTATGAAATTATCTTTACTTATTTTTATAGTACTCTAACCAACAAGAGATACTGTGATTAGACGTCATAGTTTTTATTTAAATGATACAAAAACTTCTTTTATATTTTGAAAGCCTTTGGAAAATTAAAGGAGAAAGCCAAAGAACATTATACCTATTTTTTTGATGAGATATGAGGTAAGGTTATACTTCTTGTTAAATTTACAAAGTTGATTCTATTCCCAATAAGTTATAAAATTTATGTGAATATGCGCATTTTATAAGGTATTGCATATAATGTACACTGTGTATATGTATGTATGTGTATATTCATGTAAATAAGTTGATTTAAACATTTGGTGCCAGAAAAAAAATCTCTTATATAAATTAAATTTTATTTAAATAAAGTAAATATGAACTAACAGATTTCCCTCTTTGCCACAAATATCAAGAAAGCCAAAATTAAATATAGTACTGAAAGGGGAACCTAGATCTTATATAAACACACCCATATCATATGACAAAAATTTTAAAGTGTATTATTATATAATGTGTTTATCCCTTAAAGGTAGTAATTAAATTTAAAACAAAGGTTTTATATTACAACTTTAACTTTTCAAATTTTTTAAGATTATTTTTGTTGATATAAGTTCTGAATTATTTTCTATGTGTTTTAAGAGTGAGACACTTTTCATGTATTGAAAATGAGTGGGTTTGGAAGTAAATTCTTGTTTTTAATATGAGTCCAACTATATTCTTTATTCTTAAATATTCTACTATTCTAGTCTTTTCCTTCTTTGTCTATCTCAATAATGAAGTTACTGCTTTCCAACTGTACTAATCTCTATCATACTTCTCTGTCAAGGACACTTCAATTTTGTTCCCAAAATTTCTTTCATAATTCAATTTATTTAGTAGCTCTTATGTAAAAACATCTTCGTAAAATTCCATTTTAAGCAAGAGTCGACACTAATAACTAGCATTTTATGTTTTATACCTATTCTATCTATGAAAATATAATGTCACGGAAGTCATGTAATTTTTAAAGTGTCAGGGCCAAAATATAAACTTTACTTCTTCATTATGCAAGTCTTCTGGGGTTCTTTTCTGCTATATGATTGACATTGGACTTGCTAGCAAAATAGTCCATCTAATAGGAATTTTTCAGTCAATGGTTTTCTTCTCAGGAACACTACAAAGTTGTGAGAAGCAAACCAGAATGCTAGCCACACAGTATAAAAGAGGTTGTAAGGAAATACACATTAAGGACCGTAACATAATCTTTTGGGGGATTTTTGAAACATTCTACAATATCAATGTGTATAGGGTTCGTTATATTTTACCAAGGAGGAATATATATTCTTGCTTAAATAGCCATAATTACTATTACTTTCATAATAAAATTAGGTTATCAGTAAAATATTGACGATTTCTCCTTTCAGACAAGAAAGTAAGTGGTGTAAGATTCATTTCCTTATTGGAAACAACCAAAAATTGAAGACCAAAAGGGAGAGCGATCACTGAGAGGTGGGAGAAAAATGGAGTAATGTGATTCGCCTTGTTTATTGCCTTGAGAAAATTTCCAGGGTCAGGAACAAGAAACTGAGGTGAAGCTTGAAAGACTCCCTGAGATGAAGAGATGGGGCTGAGATTCTGTGGAGTCAAGGCAATGAGGGTTCACAAAACAAAGTGCAGGAGATTAAAGAGTGTACAGTGTCAACAACAACAACAACAAAAATCACAGAAAAAAAAACTAAATATGTTGAATGTATTCAGGAATGAGAAATGAGGATTACAACCTGAGATACACAGCTCTGCCAAAACACATGTGTAACTGAAGAGGAGATGGTAAAAGGAGGCTTCTATTGGCAAAAGGAGAAGTTTACATAAGCTGCTTGGAAATAGAGTTCACTGGTTTCAGAGACACAAAGCCAGAGTTGGCGTCAGTTTAATGCTAGAGATGCTGTTACGGGGCAAATATTCTCTTGACAGCACCTTATCTGAATTGTTATAGTCTTAAGAAAGCATTTTTTTGTGAGACTATTTTAGAAAGTTATTGAGACAGTATCTCAAACAGGCAAGCATAAGCCTTTCCTCTTCATATTCTCTTAGCTCTAGTCTGTTTGGATCTGACAAAAAGTGATTTCATCCTGGTATCTTTTACATTCACAATAGGTAGAGAACTCCAGACAAAGCTGAAGGGCATCCCTGGTGTACTTGGCAGAATACTGCTATTACATACATGAGAGGTAAACAACCAAGGCCAGATAAATAAATGTCTCAGATTAGATATAAAAGTATTTAGTGCTTACTTAGACAGAGCTGAGAATTTGGCCTGTTCCCTTTAGAAAGATGAGAAAACCTCATAATTCGTGGGACATTGGATGGAGTACAGAAAAGAATCTTGTCTCAATGATGAAGAATTATTAGCACGAGGTTAACTACAGCTCTGGTATTTCCCAACAAATCTTAAAAGAAAGAATAAAAAATATGAAATAATTTCAGGTAATTTAACTGCATCCTAAAACAAAGCTCATGAAGATCTGTAGGAATGAAAAAATTCATAAAATTTTATGAAAGATAAATTTTACAGAGTATGACATTCAATAAAAGATTACAAGTAAAGCAAAGAGGTAGAAAAATATAACCCATGATAAGTAAGAAATTTCACCAAGAAAAACTTGTCAAGAACAAAACCAGATGTTAAATGAGCAGAAAACGACACTAATATAGTTATTGACAGTGTATTTTATATATTAAAAAATACATAAAGATGTGGAAAATATTTTAAAAGATCCAAGATAAACATGTATAGGTTAAAGCCAGAATATCTTTAATAAAAAAAAATAGATGTTATTAATGGCAGATTAGATACTCTAAAAGACAAGATTAGTGAGCTTGGATGTGTAACACCAGAAATTTTGAAAACTAAGACTGAGAAGAAAAAAATAATTTTAAAATCTTATTAATGGGTTGTGGGAAAACATTGAGCAGCATAGACACTTAATATATGTTTAACTGGAGATCCCCAAAGAGAGAAAGAGAATCACAGGAAAAAATATTTGGAAAAAAAAGGGCCAGAATTGTTTCTATTTTGATGAAAACTATAAACCCACAGATTCAAGAAACTTAGCAATGTCCAATACAAGCAATATAAATAGAATGATATCAGTATAAATTATAATCAAATCACTCAAAAATAGGATAGTAGTATAAAAGCATCCAGAAAATAAAGACATGGTGTATCCAGAAGTTCAAAGGGATAGATATCAGCAGGATCCTTCCTGAAACAACGCAGGCAAGAAGACAGTAGTCCAACATCTTTAAACAAACAAACAAAAAAAGAAGATGAAGAAGAAAATAAAAGAAAAATTGAGCTTGAATTCTATGTACAATGAAAGCTTTCAAAAATACAGACAAAATAAAAACTTTTTCAGACACACAAAGCTAAAATGGTTTCTACTACGAGACTCATATTTCAAAAAGTATTAAAGAAAATCTTTTGCCAGAAAGAAAATGACAGTGGATGCAAACATGGAGCAACATCAAACCCAAGAGGACCAGAAATAGTAAATGAGTGGGTAAATATGGGATTTTTAAATTATTTAAATATCTTTAAAAAGTAGCTTTCTGTCAAAGAATAATCAATTATTGTGGAGTTTGTAACATATGAATAAGTAAAATCTATGAAAAGTTATGATAAATATTGGACACTAAAAATGACACTAGCATGTACTATAGGTGAAATGGGATAATGCAAGTTGAAAATAGACTGTGAAAAGTTAAAGAGGTATACTGTAAACCCTACCTAGATTAGCCTCTAACATAACAAAACAAAAGGTTATAGCTAATAAGTCAAAAAAAAAGTAAATACAATTGAACTAT
This sequence comes from Theropithecus gelada, assembly GCF_003255815.1. Lineage (NCBI taxonomy): Eukaryota > Metazoa > Chordata > Mammalia > Primates > Cercopithecidae > Theropithecus > Theropithecus gelada. The sequence continues at coordinate 101,010,728 of NC_037673.1, forward strand.
ATAACCACAAAAGATCGCAGAAAAAAGGGCAAAGATCAGATGGATTTTTTTTTTTTTCAGACTGGTTTTCACTCTGTCACCCCAGGCTGGAATGCAGTGGAGTGATCTCTGCTGACTGCAACCTCCGCCTCCCAGATTCAAGTGATCCTCCCGCCTCAGTGAGTAGCTGGGACTACAGGCACCTGCCACCACGCCCAGCTAATTTATACATTTTTAGTAGAGATGGGGTTTCACTCTGTTGGCCAAGGTGGGTTCGAACTCCTGATCTGAGGTGATCTGCCCGTCTCGGCCTCCCAAAGTGCTAAGATTACAGGCGTGAGCCACCATGCCCGGACAGAAAAATATATATTTTTTTAATGTAAAATTCTCAGCTTAGTCCTGATCATATCAATGATCACATGAATTGTAAATGGGCTAAACAATTCAATCAAAGGTCGAATACTTTCAGTTTGGGTTAAAAATAATTCATCATGTGAAACACTAAAATATGAAAGCCATATGGTTATCTCAATAAAGACATGGAAATGACAATTGACAAAACCCAATATCCATTTTAAACAAAAACAGAAAGGAAATATAACAACGACAACAACAAAAACCTCTCATAAACTAGGAATAGAAGAGAAATTCCTTAACCAGAAAAAGTACATTTAAAAAACTACAGTTGATGTTCTACTTAAGGAGAAAGACTGAATGCTTTAGTCCTAAGATCAGTAACAATACCATCAAAACCAAATGGATGTATACACTCACCACTTGTATTAAGCATTGTATGGGAGGTGTCAGCAAGTGCAGTGAGTTTACTAAGTAAATAAATAATAAAGATATCACATTGGAAAGAAAAAAATTATAAAACTGATTTTATTCCCATATGTAATGACATCTATGTAGAAAATCCAATCTACAATAAAGCTACTACCAATAAACGAGTTTAACACATTTGAAAGATACTGTATTATCAATTGTGATTCTAGATAGTAGCAATGGACAATTGAAAATTGAAATAAAAAATAAAATTTATAACTTTCAAAAACATGAAACAGTTAGGGACACATTGTCAAAAGATATTCAAGAATGATACACTGAAAACCACACAATGCTGCTGAGATAAATTAAAAGTGATATAAATAAGTCTAGGATTTATATCTTATTTATGTAAGTCATATATTGGTAAGGGGTTGGAAGCCTCAATAATACTAAGAGGGTAATTGTTTCCACATTGATTTATACATGTATTGCAAATCCAATGAAAATCTAGCCAACTGTTTTTAGAGAAATTGCCAAGTTGACCCTGAAATTAACATAGAAATGCAAAGAAAATAGAATATCCATAACAACTTTGATAAAGAACAAAGTTCGGGAGCTAACATTACCTGACTCAAAATGATATTCTAAAACAACATTACTCAAGACAGTGTGTTACGTGCATCAAGATAGATATGATAGGCAAAGAGATAAATGGAACACAATAAAATCAAGAAATAGACTCACATATATCTGGACAATTGATTTTTGACAAAGATACAAAGGCAAATCTATAAAGAAAAGAGAGTCTCTTTAACAAATGGTGCTGGACATTTGAATATTCATATAAAAACTAAACCTTGATATATATCTAACATACTATATGAAAGTTAACTCAAATTGAGTCATAGCTCTAAAACTAAAGTATGAAATGTTGAGGAAAAAACATAGAGAATATATTTATAATCCTGGATTAGGGAAAATGTTTAGGTATGACACCAAAAGCACAATCCGTTTTTCAAAAAGATGAATTTAAATTCACAAAAATTTAAAAAACTTCTGCTATTTGGAACACAAAGAAAGAAAAGACATGTCCTATAGCAGGAGAAAATATGTACAATGCATATATCTCATAAATAAGTTATATCTAGAATATATAAAGAATGTTCAAATTTCAAAAATAAGATCTCACTTTACGGCCTGGACTGAAAAATAAAAATTGAATAATAAGAAAACAAACAACTTAATTAAAATGGGCAAGGGTTTGAATGAGCACTACTAAAAGAAAGAAAGAAAGAAAGAAAAAGAAGGGTAGCATTTTTAGATGAGAGGCTGAAATTAGTAAATTTACTAGTAGTCTTCCTAGTCAACTGAAAAAAACTAAGGGGTTTTTTTTGTGTGTGTTTTTTTAACAGTATACCTAAATTTATTTAGGAAAATATCAGTATGTGGAAACCAGTAAAGTGTGATGATTTAAAAAATCTGAAGTCAGCATATCTGGATCAAGATACTCAGCTAAATAGGTAAATTTAAACAAATTAATCAACTGCTTTGAGCCTCAGTTCTCATGACTATAAAATGGTTTATAAATATATGTTATGAGAAATAAGTGATATATATCAACAAAACATTGAATACATAGTTTGGCATCTAGTTAACATTGTGCTACTTTAAATATTTTATTAAGAATGTTAAAGATAAAGCTAGTTTCTATAATTTTTAAATAATCATTTAAAAATTTAAATGATTTATAAGTAAATAAATCATTTAAATAATCATATCAAAATCCTCTTGTATTGTTATTCCCTCTGAAAACTCAAGAATTCACTTCATTGAAGATTAACAGGATTTCAGAGTGGATAGTCTTATAAATTATATATATTATTTTCAACTAATGCCTTAATCATCAAAATATGTATTATGTTTCAACATAAAAAGTATTTAACACTACAATTTTAAAGCTAACAACAGCTCAATGTAAAGTAAAAGCAAGTTTTAAAAAAAACTCTCAAAGAGTATAATAGTTTGCAAGTTGCATACTTTCTTAAAAATAAAATGTATTATTGCCACTGCATTCCATTCTCAGTTGTGTGTCATTTACTCAAGTATAGAGGAGATTCATCTTAAAATTGAAGGTCCTTGGATAGGTTAATACAAATGAAAATTTCTCATAATATAAACTCTTCTATAATGTCGTATCGTTAATAATCGTCCCTGGCTCCACTGGAAAGAGAATTCATGCTCTTCTTCCCTTGATTTGAACATGAGCTTTATGTTGCTCATCTGACTAGCTTCACTGAAAACTTTCACATGCAAAATTTATGGAATACATTGTTCATTGACTGGCATTAAGCACCACATTATTATTTAGTAAAAATTGCATAATATTTCTACAAATTACAAATGGAAAATTCTTTAACTTTTTATGTGACCTTATTTTGCAGTCATAAATATATAAGTGTTTTTTCTTTGAATAGGCCAATTCTTAGTGTTGATTTTCAACGTGATTTCCCAGGCAACCAGTGTTAGAATTAAGTAGGATTAAAAATGTTCATTCTTGGGCCCTTACACCAAACTATCACAATCTCTAGTATTGATATATGATAATGTATATTACTTTACAGAATATATACTTATGTTTAATATCTCTTTTAATGAGAAATTGTTTGTACACAGATATGGCATTATTTTTCTTTGCTATTACACATATTAGGTTTATCTGAACATTCATAGTCATTTGGATCCAGTTGTGGAAAAATACACATTGATTATTATGGGTGAGTAATATTAGCAAACTTATATTTATTTAGTACATACTGTTTCCCAAGAACTTCCTTCGTAATTTAAGAAGTTTATCTTATATAATCTTCGCAGCAATTCTAGAGAAAATTCTATAATCTGTATTCAACAAATGAGGTAACCTATTTTTGGAAATTAAGTACACCTGCCTGAGCCAAGGTGCTTGCCTTCTGTGCAAAAAGAACTCAAATCCAGAGCTATCATCAGGTGTTAGTGTTCCTGCTCTTTTATACTAATGTCTGTCATTTTCCTATGGAAATGTTAACTTTGGAAATTTCTTTTAATACACTGAGATAAAACATGGATGCATTTTGTATCTTGAAATGGATCTTTTTCAGGATTCTTGGAGGGAAAGGTTAGGAGCATTTTGATTTTCTTCAGGCATAATTTATTTCATTAATTACTTTTTTTATTATAGTACTAAAGTGTATCTTGTTTCTCAATAGAGTAAATCATCAATTGACTGAAGCCTATTGAATTATACAATTAGCTAAAGTCTGCATTCATAAAGAAGAAACAAATCACACACACACACACAGACATTATATACACACATGACTGACACTTTGTAAAAAATGAAACTTCTATTATATACAAATAATTCAATTCCTTACATCATCTAGGTATTACACAAAGGTTTGTAACCCTGATTATGGTATCAGCCAAACCAGATACCATAAATATTCAAACAACACTATGTTAATTTGATATTCTATACTTCCATCCAAGGCAGAAAAGTAAACGAGCACATTTTGGAAAGCTTTTCAACAACAAGAATTGAAAAAAAAAATAAAATGTTAAATGTATATTGCAAGAGTACTGAGGGTGTTTATAAATATAGGATGGAATAGTTCACAGTTGACAAGTTTATTGAATTAACGGTATAGCTAATTTAAAGACATATACGGCTACAAGTCATTAGATTTTTAACTGTTAGACTAAAGGAAAATACCATGGCTCATATCAGATCAAGTTATTTGCATTGTTATTGAAAAATACCAACGAGATTTTTTTCTAGATATTATCCAATAACCTCAAAATAAGACCATGTTTCTACTTTCAAAATGTGAGCACTTTTCCTAGAAAACCAGTTATTTTTATTGCTGTGTCCGCATGTGTCGGAGTCATACCTTAAACCAGGACTTAAACTTGTGAACTGAAGCACCAAAGAAAAACGTGCAACCATGTAAGTAAGCTTAAATATTTATTGGATACTTAGAAAGAAAATATTAAGGGATGGGGTTATTTGTTTAGTTTGGTAAGATAAAGTAATTTGTATTCTTAAAATATTGTAGGGGCCGGGCGCGGTGGCTCAAGCCTGTAATCCCAGCACTTTGGGAGGCCGAGACGGGTGGATCACGAGGTCAGAAGATCGAGACCATCCTGGCGAACACGGTGAAACCCCGTCTCTACTAAAAAATACAAAAAACTAGCCGGGCGAGATGGCGGGCGCCTGTAGTCCCAGTTACTTGGGAGGCTGAGGCAGGAGAATGGCGTAAACCCGGGAGGCGGAGCTTGCAGTGAGCTGAGATCCGGCCACTGCACTCCAGCCCGGGCGACAGAGCGAGACTCCGTCTCAAAAAAAAAAAAAAAAAAAAAAAAAAAAAAAAAAAAAAAAAAATATTGTAGGAAGACAGGAAATGCTGTTTCTTACAGTAAACAGTCAGTTGATCCTGGGGAATGAAAGAACTACAATAAATCTTAAAATGTTGCTTTTTCATATCTAATAACAGCATATACTTAGGCTGAAATGTTAATGACTGAATGCTGATAAAAATTTAATGCAGATCCTTATATGTTAATGTTAGTATATGCTTATGATAAACAATATTATTCATATAAACCTATATGCAATAGAGTACATAATCATCAATAAACATCAATTTTGTTTGTAGTCTACATTATAAAAAGGAAAAGAAACCCTATGATTTTCATACTAAGTTTCAAATTGTTTAGTGATGATAGAATGACTGTTAATAAAAAGATATTCTCCATAACAGGGAGATCCCCTACAGTAAAAAATGTCTTAATGTAATTTAGAATTTGGATGCTTAATCATGACAGGGTCATGTGGAGGCAGTGTGTGCTATATTCATTGCTTCATGAAAGGCTGAAAGACGAGAGTGAACACAGCCCTCTTTTCAAAGATATGCTTATTCTTTCATGAGCTTGCTGTAAAAATTTTAATACATATTTTAATGGATAAGGATTTACTTAATATCATGATTATGTATGACATTTTTAATGTCTTCTTCTATACCTGTTACAATTCATTTGAACTTTTTTTAAAGTCCAGTATTCAAACTGCTATCTAATAGGTTCTTGCAACTATTTTGTTATTAAAATAAATTAAAATTTTATTGTTTAATGTAAATAGAAAACAATACTATATGTGTGTTAAATACAGTAATTCTATGCTAATGATTAAAATATTATGAAATAGAGACATTCCTTGATTCATCATTTCTAACTTAAACTTTTTATCTTTGAGGAAATATAGCTTTTCAAATTGCTAATATAAACATTTTGCCATCATTCATTTTTTTTCCTTCAGCTACTAAACAATGGAAAACTATTTCCTTTGAAGTTATTGCTTTGCTTACTGAAGCATATTTTATTCTTACTTTATATGACAAATAATGCTTGCTTTGGTTATTCATCCAAAAACATATACTTTACACTTAATATGCATCATATACTACTAAGTAGAAACCCACAGCCCTGCTCTATTCCACTCAGTTGCCCAACAACCCACATACACTAAGAGTGGTGGAGAACAGCAGTGAAAACAAGTGGAGAACAGCAGTGAAAACAAAGATTAAGATTAGCTGAGTCTTGGAAAGTCACTTGTTAAGGTGACTCCCTATAGCCAGATATTTGGCAATAGAGGTGAAAGTATTACAAGAAATAAAATTGGGTAGGCAGGCAGAAGAAAACAGTGACACTACCAATCTCTTCCTTCCAAGGCCACATGTGATTGGATAAAGAGTGGAACTGATGAAAGTAAAATTCAGAAGTCAAATGGAGCAATCAGGTTACCCAGAGAAATTTGGAAGTGAGACTCCAAAATTGTATTCTGTAAATGAAGCTTTCTTTGGTTGATTATAGTAGATTGTGAGTCAGGGGAACAATATTGAAAGATATACCTGCCAATCAGAAAAATCAAGTCCTCATAAAAAGGAATAATGAAGATGTCAGAGAAAGACATAAAATATGAGAGAGAGATTATGTTATATATACACAAATATATATACTTTATGTTTATATATGTATACTTATGCTTGAGTGCTTTGAAAATCTTGCTATTGCATTACTTAACCTTATTTATCTTTGAAATTAAGAAATACTTGCTAAAAATGATTAAGGGGGAAGTGGAAGAACAGAGAAATCAAATAAGTAAGGGAGAGACAAAATGAGACAGAAAAATAAACATGATGAACAAGAGATGAAAAGAGTGTCTCAGTATATAGGTAATTCAAGCATGCATTTCACTCTTCCAATCAAGTACACTGTGGCCAAAGAGAATTGCCGTCAGATTTAAAAACATTGACGAAGTTAACAGTTTTGAAGTAAACTTTAAAAATAATATAATTAACAAATTATTAGGCATCCAAATTGTTTTAAACTTTATTTTTTTAATATATATTTTTAAAATTTTGCTAATGATTAATTTTGGTAGCTATAATCCTCCAACAGATATCTATAAACTCGTGCCTATAATCAACACAACTCCCTTTACATGCACATCTTCTCTACCATCTGATAGATTACTAAAATGCCAGGGTACATATATTGAATTTAATTATAGCTATCTATATCAATTTAGTCAACTTTTAAAATCACTCTGGGTCTGCATTGCTTCATTTGTGAAATAGTGATATAAATGCTAACCTAAAAGTGGTATTGTAAGAATCAAATGGATAACATACAGCTGTCTATATATTAGGAATACAACTGATACCATTTCCCTTCTCTTGTTCATATTTTGCCCAATGGCAACATTGCATTAATACAATTTCTAAGTTAATACAAGCATTAATCTTTAATTTAAGTGGAAATATTTCAAAACATTTCCTGGGATTGATTTTTAAATAGTCTGAGGTGAATTTATACGAATTATTCGCAACTGAAAGAAGACAGGTTCCTTGGAGATCTGTAAAAATATAATTTATTTCTCACATCTATTTTCTTAGAAACAATCTACAGCAGATTTTGCTATATAATGATTCACTGAAGCTGAAGATAGAAGGTTTGTCTCCAATATATTTGGCTGAAATTGTGCAAATCTTGCCAAGAACTTTTTGAGATGAAGTTCATATTTGCTACATCTTTATCTGTGAGTCTGATATTTTAGTGGAAATGTAATATTGTTATTGTTAGTATTGAATTTTTTAAATGTACACCTATTTAGTGCAAATAAAATTCACAAAATAGTAAAGACCATATTCATTTTTAGAGAATATATATCAATATTTTGGACTGTCTGCTTCTTATTGCATTGGAGTGGATATCTCACAATATAGTAGAAAACCCAGAAAAATAAAAAATTGATCTCAATATACAGCTGGGATTTTCTAAGCCTTCTGTTCAGATCAGTTGAGAATTGAATCTGGTACAAATAATTACCCAAAATAGACATTTGTCTAAGCACATTTTCTGTAATGGAGGGTTTTCATTTTATATATTATGTACTGGGAGTTAAAATGAGGATCCAAGGGGGGAAATTCTCTATTTCATATAATTAAAAAAAAATGTCAAATTTAAAAGAGAATAATTAATGAACAGTGATGATTTATGTTTAAAAATTTATTTTATTTTTGAAAGCAAACTTTTTTAAAAAGTCAACATTTCTCTTGAGAAAAAAGTGATCTTTTTTAAAACTAACCATATTAGGTTGGGTGTAGATAGAACAAAAATCTAGATAGAGGACACAAGCTTATTTTTTCATCTTACATTGGAACAGTCGACTGATGCTATATGATTTTTACTTTGATAATTAGAAAAATAGCTACTATCATAATGAAAAATAGTCTGTATGTCTTCTAATTTAATAAAGTACTAAAAGAAGCACAGTTAAATAAAAATAAATGAAAAACAAACAGTAAGCATAAAGTATAAGAATATAAAATAGTATGCAAAAAAAGACTTAAAATGCTTGTTTTGAAAAACACGATAGTATGATTGTTTGGAGGATAAGCTATGGAGCCTGATAGCTGAGATATGACATTTATCTTGGTCTCTTCATAAATGTATAATCTTAAATATGTTATTTAACCTCTCCGTACTTGAATTTCCTCATATGTAAAATTAAAGTAATAATAAAATAAACCTCTGTTTTCTTTTGTGATTATTAAATGTGTTTTGGGAAGACTGGCCTTTAGAATAATGCCCACTTTTTATTACCAGCACTTATTCTTGCACGCAGCTAACAATTAAATCCATTAAAAGAAAAATTACCTTTAAACTCAAAATACAAGTAAAAAAGTACTCTTTAAAGATTACATATTTTACAAAATGAGAGAATAAGTAACAAAAGCAGAATATAAATGTTTCAGAAAACAGGAAACAAATCCAAGAGAAACACGAAGAAAATTCAAAAGGTAACAGGAAGTCCAGAGACTTAATCGAAGGCCTATGGAATTATTAATCAATGATTTAAAAACCTAAGGGAAGAATCCAATAGAAATGTTCTTTTAAAAAACCTATTAATTATCTGTCAGTTTTGACCTAAACAACTAAAACAAGATGACCACAAACTACACACTTGAATCTCAAAGAGTAGTGAATTTACCATGAAGCTAACGAACCTTTAATATTCAAAACCCCTACCTTGTATAAAGCTGTGGAAGAGACCCAGGGAATTTCACATCAAACTATTCTATTGTTTTCCATACTATTATGCCTTCAAATATAAGCTACATCTCTCCCCCTGTATCTAGAGCTATCCTTAATCTCAATAAACTCAACCTAAATATATTTCCAAATCATGTTTATCTTAACAATTTAAAAAAATGCCCATGGTCATTGCAAAGTCACCAAAAAAGAAATGAAATGTGACCTATGACAGACAGTAAGGTAAAATGTAAATGAGTTTATCTAATTACATGTTTAAATTAAATGTCAATTGCTTACTTATGCAATTTTTACAAAAATACATATGGTCAAGTAAACATTAAATAGAGTCTCAGTTTTTGAAAGGGGAGTTGGGCACCTTAACGGCTCAAGTTTTATTGATTTACTGGCAAGTCTGTCCCTGTTTAAGAAGTTTGAATTTTATCTAGAAAACAGAATATGTTATACATAGACAAAATTAAAAGATTTTAAACAGAGAGAAGGGCAATAGTTCTGTGAACTTTTCTATTTTAGCATTCGTGATCAACTTCAATAGAACATAATAATTTTTAATGCCCAAGCACGGAACCTAGAAGTAATATAAGAAACGTTTGCTGAAGTTGGTAGTAATTTTGAATCTATGCAACTTAAGTTTACTATAATAAAAAAATTGTATAATTCCATCAAAGTAAGAAAGAGTTGAGAAACTAATTCATATAACTCAAATCCTGTTTTTAAATTATAGCTATTTTCCTAGAGATACATCAAATTAAAATGTATAGGTATAGTTTCACCATGTTTTCTCTAAAGTGTAATTCTCATTGAACTATGCCACCTTGAATTGTAAAAAAGGTCAAAAACATCTATAACGTTTTTTAAAGAACCATAGGAATTGCTTTTCTTTTCAAAGATATGTAGGTTATAATGACGGAGAATACTCAAAAGGACAGGAATTTCCCTCTATGATAATATCAAGAACACTTTTATTAAATTTTTTTGAAGCAGCATACCATGGTAAAAACAACATTGATCCTGAGATTTGAAGGCAAAGGTTAAAGTCTCAATTCTGAACCTTAGTAACTCTGTAACTATGGACAATCACCTGTCTTTCATGCCTCAGTTTAATATGTCAGATCATGTCTGTAAAAAGATCTGTTATTAATATTACTTACTTAAATGAAGATAGAGATAGGTTTCTCTAGCTAAACATCACAAGAAGAGACTTATTTGTCTAATAAATATCATAATATGAAATGCATAGATATAAAAGCCCTCCTTTCTATGTTTTAGTTATTGTACTGAAAGATTTGCATATATTATTACATCTAATTATCAAACCAACCTTATGATGAAAATGCTGATACTATAATTTTTATTTTACAGATATAAAATTGATGAAAAATAAACACTTGCCCAAGGCCATCATCATTTAAGTGGTGCAGGTAGGGTCTTAACAGCACATTCAGCTTCTCTAGTCTGCATGTAAAAATATGTACATACTGCTCCATATTTTTACCTCCAATGAACTCAAGATTGAATTTTAAAATCTTGTTTAAAGTAGCATTAATATATATTTATTTAATTGAAAACTCTATATTTAAAAACAGAAGCTTTTAAAATTGTAAAGCATGGTAGTTCCATAAAATTAATATGTTAGTTCAATATCTATGAGGTTACATGTGACACTGATCAAAACTGAAATGATGTTCAAAAATATAATTAAAGAATGGATTGATGCTTTATTTCCAAAATATAATATTTTGGGGTAGATCCGAATATGACTATATTATGTGTGATTTATAATTTGTAATTTCAAACAGTTTCTAAAACATTGGATGTTTCTCATCTGAATACTCAAGAAAAGTGTGTGTTTACTCAAATAATAGTTTAAGCAAATATCTGGCCTTTTTCCCCCTTTTCTCATATCATATCAAACCAAATCTCATATGTATCATATCATATATCATATCATATCACATATCATATTGTATCATATCATATCTACATTATAACATATCATGTCATATTTCATATCATATCAAAAGCCCTAAGATCCTTCCTCTCCCTTCACCATTAATTTAGAAAAAGTAGAGGAAAAAAATTAAAAGTTAAATTGAGAGCCTACAAATCATTGTCTTTGCATTTGCTTATTTTTTCCAGGGAAGACTCTTCTTTCATTTAATTTGTTTAAGAAACATTTACAATTCCTACCATGTACCAGATACGAGACACAGGATTAAATAATTAAGGCCTCCCCATCATACTCTGGTTAGGGAAAGCTAAAAAAGAACGTATATGTTGATATATTAGAACAAATGGAAGATGGTTTACAAAGACAAAAGTACTTAACTTGAATGCTGAATGATCAGTAATGTTGGCTAATATTTTGTATCGATAAGAAGCATTTGTTAAATTTTTGTTTTGTTTTGTTTTTATATTTGTAAAGAACAACTGGAAGGGTGTAGCATAAAAAGAGTAAAAAGGCAGAAACAATAGCATCTATGGATTCCTGAAAGCAAGGAAAAACAGGGCATGTTTGAAGAGATTAACTATAATCCAACTATTTAGAGTCATTTACATGGAAATGGAAAAGTAAACAGAGGAGTGGATGCTGAAAGATCAGATTGTGAAGAAAGATATGGAAGAATTTTTTAATTTATCACAAGTAATAGAAAATGATTAAAGATTTTTAGGATGATAAGCACCAAATACTGGTGTGCATTTAAGGAAACTTTAAAAATAATAAGGCAGGGGTCACGGATGCTCAGTTAATGTCTGTTTCAGCTATTCAGAGAAAAGATTATAATGACCAGGTCTACAGTGGTGGCAGTGGGGTTGGAGAAAAAGGGAATCATTGAGTAGAATCAAGAAAAGTTAAACCACAGAACTTGTTTGTATTTGTCAATTGAGGCAAATGGAAAAGGGAAGAATGATGAATGAAGTTCTGAATTAATCAAACTGGGTAGGCAAATGATACTTTGAGAAGGTTAAACCTTGTTAACAAGAATAGAGGATTTCTGATTCAAGTTTGAAACAGATGGACAGATAGGTAGTGTATTAGTTCATTTTCAAACTGCTATAAAGAAATACCCAAGACCAGGTAATTTATGAAAGAAAGAGGCTTAGTTGACTCATAGTTCCATATGGCTGGGAAGGTCTCAGAAGATTTACATTCATGCCAGAAGGTGAAGCAGGCACATCTTACATGGTGGCAGATAAGAGAGAGCAAGCAAGGAAAACTGTTTTATAAAATCATCAGATCTCATGAGAACTCACTCACTATCACAAGAACAACATGGGGGAAAACACCCCCATGATCCAGTCAGCTCCCATCTATTCCCTCCCTTGACATGCAGTAATTATGGGGATTACAATTCCAGATAAGATTTGGGTGGGGGCACGGAGCCAAACCATATCAGGTAGACAGGTAAATAGGTAGGTAGGTAGATAGACTAGATATAGATAGACAGATACATACATACATACATACATGTATCATACATACATATTAGATAGATTTGTCCAATAGAGAATTGAGCAAAAGAAAATTTATGCTTCAGGGAAAGTGTGAACTGTAGATTTTAGTTTGGAAATTAATGCTATACTGATCATTTTCATTAAAAAAATGATGTGTACAAATATCTGAAGCACATTTGGAAACTATAAAGGCCCATATGGTTTCCTTTTCTGATTAGTGTGTAGAAAGTAAAAAGAAACTATCATTCTCACTCTAACAAACTCATCAAAATGGTAAAACTAAAAATCAGAATATCGTAGTTTTTTCAAGTCAACATAGAGCTATGGCCACAGAAACCATAAATATCTAAATTCAGAGAAGAGCAAGGCATTCACAGAAGAGATTAGAAGAAGAACAACTCCTCTCATTAGCTGGGAGAGGAACCAGATGAAGAGGAATTCATGGAGCGAGACACAAGCAGCAGAATATTTAAATATTTTAAAATAATTTTAGTAATTGTCGACTACCGAGAGATGGGGCAGGAAGAGGAACTGAAATACATTTATCTTAATACTCTTAGTCTCAGCCTAAAGGAGATTTGAGCCATTTGAGCCAAGTCAAGACATCACAGAGAAACTCCTCTGAAGCATTGTAGGCTTGCAGCTACCATAATCCAGGAGTGCGGCAGGAGAGCTGAGACAAAATCCTCTAAGCCATTCTGGGCTCTTACAAAAAGTGTCAGGCAGTAGGCAGAGAACTGAGTAAGGAGAAATTGCTCAGGAAACAAAGAAACATGGTAGCAGAAAGCAGAGTGAACCTATCCACAATCCACAAAATTGGTAGCTAGGAACTAAAGTAGACAGAGATCTCTTCTAGTACAGAAAGTTGACAGCTTGTTTGTAAAGGATAATGAAATCCTTCAAACCATGACAGTTCAAAGACAAGTCCCGTTAAAGAAAATGTCCCAAACCAGCATCCAGACATTTCTAACCAGTGGTAAACTGAATCAAGCTAAAACTCTTAACAAAGCCCAGGCAAGCTCAACTGAAAATCAGATTGATTCAGTCCCTCACTGCAGCATCCTAATAGAAAAGGTAGTATGCTATTTTCTAAGGATATATATTATTTACTCTCATCTCTAGTAGTCTTTTATATAAAATAAATTGCATAAAATTCATTGTTTAAAATTAATTTAACTTGCATAAAATAACTTGCATATGTATTCAGGAAGAAGCAATTAAGTGTACCTCATTACCCGGAAAGAGAATAGTCAGTACAAATAAACCCAGAGACGTAACAGACATGAATGAAGAAATTAAAAAGGAAATTTAGAAATGCCTCAAGACAAACGAAAATGGAAACACCACATACAAAATACTTTGGGATACAGCCCTAAAATGTATAGCAATAAGTGCCTACACCAAAAAAAGTAAAAAGACTTCAAATAAACAATCTACAATGCACCATAAGGAACTAGAAAAACATAAGCAAAGTAAATCCAAAATAAGTAGTAGAAACGAAATAATACAGATCAGAGCAGAAATAAAGGAAATAGAGATTGAAAAATTTTAAAGATCCACTGAAAGGTTGGTGTTTTAAAAAGATGAACAAAATCGGCTATCCTTTAGCTAGATAAACTAAGAAAAAAAAAAAGACTCAAATCAAATCAGAAGAATAAAATGTATTACAAGTGACTCGACATAAATATAAAGGATCATAACAGACTATTATGAAAAACTAATAAACTGAAAAACTCAGAGGAAGTTGATAAATTCCTGGATACATACAAGCTACCAAGATTGAATCCTAAAGACGTAGAAAACATGAACATACCAATAATGAATAATGAAATTGAGGCAGTAATAAAGACTCTCCTATAACAGAAAAGCCTCAAACCTGATGCCTTCACTACTGAATTCTACCAAACATCTAAAAAAGAACTAATATTAATTCTCAAACTCTTCCAAAAAATTCAAGAGGAGGAAATGATTCGAAACTTATCCTATGAGTCCAGCGTTACCCTGATACTAAAAACAGACAATGACACAATAATAGTATCATCAAAAAATACAGGATAATATCCCTGGCAAACATAGATGACATATCCTCAACAAAATACTAGTGAACTGAATTCAACAGTACTTTAAAAATATCATTCACCATGCTCAAATGGCATTTATTCTAGGAAATGCAAAGATGGTATGACATATGTAAATAAATAAGAGATACATCACTTTAAGAGAATCAAGGTAAAAAAGGATTATTTCAATAAAGAGAGAAACAACATTCAATAAAATTTAACATTCAGTCATAATAAAACTTCCCCAAAATTATGTACATAAGGACTATCCTCAAGACAATATAAGGTATATATGACAAATCCACAGCTAACTTCATACTGAATGGGGAAAAATTTAAAGTTTTTTTCTAAGATCTTTAACAGTACAAGAATACCCACTTTTACAACTTTTATTCAATATAGTACTGAAAGTCTTAGTCTGAGCAATTAGGTAACAGAAACAAATAAAGGATGTAGAAATTGGAAAGGAGAAAGTCAATTTGTCAAGTTGTTCATTTGGCAGAGAATATAATAATGTATAGAAAATCTTAAAAAATCTTCCAAAAACTATTAGAGCTAATAAATGAATCTGGTAAAGTGGCTGTGCACCAAATCAACATGCAAAAATCAGTAGCATTTCTATACACCAGTAGGAAACCACATGGAAAACAAATCAAGGCAGCAATTCCATTTATAATAGCTACCAAAAAAATAAAATACATAGGAATAAATTTAACCAGGGTGACTAAAGTTCTCTAAGTAAAAAACTATAAAACATTGATGGAAGAAAATGAAGAAGACACCAATAAAGAGAAAGATATCCTATGTTCATGAATTGGAAGAATTAGTAACATTAAAATGTTCATATGACCCAAAGTGATCTGTGGATACAATGTAATCTCCATCAAATTACCAATGACTTTCTTCACAGAAATAGAGGAAAAAAAAAAAAAAAAAACCTTAAAATTCACATGTAAATGCAAAAGATCCCAGAGAGCCAAAGCAATCTTAAGCAAAAAGAACAAAGCTGGAGGTATCACACAATCTGACTTCAAAATATACTACTGAACTATAGTATCCAAATAGCATTACACTGGCATAAAAACTGACACATAAGTCAGTGGAAGAAAATAGAGAACCTAGAAATCAATTTACAGCCAACTGAATTTTGACAGTTGCCAAGAACATGCAGAGGTTGGGGGTAAAGGGGATGGGAGAGGTTTGTCAATGAGTACAAAGTTACAGTTAGGAAAGAAGAATATTTTCTGGTGTTCTATTATGTAGTAGGGTGACCATATCTAATAACATGTCTTGTGCATTTCAAGATAGTTAGAAAAGAAAACCTGGAATCCTCTTTATTATCTTCTTTATCACCACAAAGAGGTGCTGATTACTGTGGCCGATCATTATGCAATGTATACATATATTAAAACATCAAACTATACTCCCATAAACATGTACAATTATTATATGTCCAACATAAAAAAGTAAAAGATCACATCTAAATATGTTATAGATGAATTGCTAATAACATCAAAATATCAAGTGCATAAAGAGAGAAAACTAACAGCTATATAAAATGAACAGTGAAACATAAAGACCAATTTTTATTTATTTTTCTTTTCATTTATACTTTTTTTTAGAGATGTGGGTCAGTGTTGCTCAGGCTAAATTCAAAGTCCTGGATTCTTACAGTAACCAAAATAGTATATACCCTAAGGAATATAAGTTGTTGTACCATAGAGACATATGCATGCATATGTTCACTGCAGCACTATTCACAATATCAAAGATATGAAATCAACCTAAATGCCTATCAATGGTAGACTGGATAAAGAAAATGTAGTATGCATATACCATGGAATACCATGTGCCATAAAAAAGAATAAAATCATGTTTTTTCAGCAACATGGATGGTGCTGAAAGCCATTACCCTAAGCTAAGTAATATAGAAACAAAAAACAAAATACTGCATGTTCTCATTTATAAGTGGGAGTTAGACACTGAGTACACATGTGTACTTGAGGGCCAAGGGTGGGAGGAGAAAGAGGATAGAAAAACTACTTATCATATACTATTCCTATTACCTGGGTGGCAAAAGAATCTGTACACCAAACCCTTGTAACATGCAATTTACCGATATAACAAACCTGCAAGGTACACATGCAGCTTAAAAAAAAAAAAAAGTGATTATCATATGGAAAAAACAAACAAATTCCAGTTTTCAAATTATCCTCCTGCCCCAGCCTCCTGTGTAGCTGGGTTGTATGCATGTACCACTGAGCTCAACTGGGCCAATTTGTAATCAGAAATAGAAGACAAAAAACAGCATAATAATGTTTTCAACATTCTGAAAGAAGAAAACTGCAATTTCAAGTTCTATATCCAACAATTTTTTTTAACAAAGTGAAATAAAGAAAATTTCAGACAAACAGATAATGTATCATCAGGAACACTGAATCAAAAGAGAAGCTAAAAGAAGTTACTCAGACTACTTTTAAAATAGATACCACATGAGCCACACAACTGCAAAAAAAACAATAAAAAGCCTCAGAAAGGTGAAATATTTGTGTACATATTACAAAATGTTTTAAGCATCTTTAAAAAATAAATAATAAACATTTATCTTCCATTTGTAGAAGAAAAATTTAAGACAAATCACAAATGCAGAAGTTGTGAGAGATGGAGTTATATTCTGGTAAAGTTTTTATACCATAAAATAAACTTATTTGATGGAAGATAGTAAAAAAAAAAATTAAAAGACATATTTTAGTGGCCACCAAAAATGTTAGAGATATATATATTAAATACATAAGACAAAATAAAACATTAAAAAATACTTATAAATAATCAAAAATAAGACATAAAAATATAAAAATATTTTAAAAGAACAAATGATAGAAATAGCAAAAGAAATAGCAAGTGGAAGACTAAACTCCAACTTCATTAAAACTGCAGAAACTATGTGAACTAAGCAAATCATTCAAAAGTCAGAGACTGTTAGCTAGATAGAAAAAAATTAAAACAAAACTACATGGTGTTTATAAGAAACCTGCTTTAAGTATAAAGAATCATTGTAGTTGAAATATAAAGAAGGAAACCATTTTACAAGCACTAATGATAAGAAGCTAACATAGTTATCACAGAAAATTAAAGTTTGCCTAATTCAATTCAAGAAAGATGATTTCTGGGCAAGTAGAAAAGCATTTCCTATGATAATATGGCAAATTAATCAGGAAAAGATAAAAATCCTCTGTGTGTACCTAATAAGGGCAGGTCCAAACACATATATTAAATATTGACACAGCTTAAAAATTTACCTACATAACAACCCTGGACATGTACACATGAAGTTTAAAAAAAAAAAAGTGATTATCATATAGAAAAAACAAACACAGCTTAAAAAAGAATTAGAGCACTTCACAATAATAGGGGTTTTTGATTTAATGTTTAAGCTAGGTATGAATATTAAATGTCTGAGTGGAAGTGAAATGGTTTGACTGGAGTCCCCACCCAAATGTCATCTTGAATTGTAGCTCCCATAATTCCCACGTGTTGTGGGAGGTACCCAGTGGGAGATAATTGAATCACAGGGGTGGTTTCTGCCATACTTCTCTCATGGTAGTAAGTCTCACGAGATCTGCTGGTTTTATAAGAGGAAACCAAACCCCTTTCTCTTGGCTCTCATTCTCTAGTCCACCGCCACAGAAGACATGCCTTTTGCCTTCTGCCATGACTATGAGGTCTCCCCCGCCACAGGGAACTGTGTCTATTAAACTTCTTTTTTTCCTTTATAAATTACTCAGTCTCAGGTATGTCTTTATCAGCAGTGTGAAATCAGACTAATGTAGGAGGGAAATAAATTTAATAAATATAAGAAATTTGTGTATGGATATGTAGTTCAAGGTAGTAAATAAAATTAAAGAATTAAATTGTGAAATCTGATGACTATTGATAGAAAATACAAAATGAGGACATGAAGTCCTAGGGAGAAAGGATAATTAACATGGCTTTCAACCAATTGGCCTGAGGGAATAAGAAAAATGTGATTTATATTAATTAAAATTAACTTTTAACAGTTTGTCTAAATCTTTATCTCTTTGAGACGCCTGCTTAGAAAGATTACAGTTGCATATGGGGGGGGGGGGGGGGATAAAGAGTAAATGGATTTCTACCTGTGTGAAAAATGTTTACATTTACAATCTCCAGGACTGTTTATCTCAAATATTTGACATTTATGGAACCACACAGACCACCAATTCTAAATGATTTAAAAAGTTAAATATATTTTTAAACTAATGTAAATATTTAATTGATAATAAAAGTAATAGTTTACATAAGTTAGAGGGAAAGTAATGTTTTGTCTTTAAGACACTTGCATCTTGATAATGTATAGATTGAAGCATGAGCTAGAGTTTGTGTTTTGGCTACTTAGCAGGTTTCTTTTCTTATTTTTATATATACTCCATATGTATAACTCAATACTGATGTTATCAAGAATAGTTGATGGCATTTGATGGCTATGTCAAATATCTCAATATGTGTGCATAGAACAAAGACCTAGAAACGAAGGCAAACTTTCTTACTAAAAACTACTTTAAGCTCACTGTCAGATACAAAGCTGACAGGACATAACATTCAAAAGATGGAAGATTGAGTGTTTCAGCTTAAAACAGAGGCAAAACAATTTTAAATCTGCTCTTTTTTGATCAGGTTCTGGTATGTAAACTCTTTCCTCAGAGTATGTGTTTCTAGTTGAATGTGGTTTTAAAGTGTGACCATTAGTTATTTTCTATAATGAAGAAAAAGGTACGGTAAAATGTCAAGCTCTAAATAGCGGAATCATTTCCCAAACAGTTTGTTCTTTAAAATGCTGAGATCATATCCTAGAATTAACTATTGTGAAGATTCTGCAGCAATGATAAGTTCAAGCTATATAATATACAAAATACATCACTTGAGCAAACCCCTTGAAATCTTAGAAAACAATGGTTACTTTTCAGAATTTCCTCCAATTTCAAAACTGTGAGCATCTTCTTTCTTTTATAACTAGTACACATTGGTATAAAGAAGTCTTGCATTTATTACACTTACTCTAGCACTGCACACTGAAAACTGGAGATTGATTTTGTGATTTGTTCATGGTTGGTTACATCTTTCATTATTTCTTACCCTAGAATCCTCAAATCAGGAGGTGTTTTTTAAAGCCAGCAATTTCTCTTGGATGGAGTGTATAAAAATTCAAAATCATATGACATCTCCTTAGCTGTTTTTCAGAATTTCTGATCCTATTCTAGTTTTTATCATTGTTAACAGATAAATCATCTTAATCATTAATAATAATCATTAATCAAGGAAACAACTATTTTGTGTAGTTTTGAGCAATGATCCCAACAAAAAAGTCATTGATCCGTTTTTTTCACATATGAATGAAGCTTATCTATGCCAAGAATATATTCATAGTTTTCAAAAGAATGTCTTCATCCTGTTAAAAAGGAAAATGTCATGGCAAAACATGGTGGCTCGTGCCTGTAATCCTAGCACTTTGGGAGGCCAAGGAAAGCGGATTGCTTGAGACCAGGAGGTTGAGGCTGTAGTGAGTGAGCTATGATCATGCCACTGTACTCCACCCTGGGAGACCGAGTGAGAACCTATCAAGAGAAAGAAAGAAAGAGAGAAACAGAGGATGGAAGAAAGGAAGGAAAGAAAACAAAGAGATTGAGAGAGAGAAAAGAAAGAAGGAAAGAAAGAAAGCAGGCAAGCTAGGTATGATAGTGTTTACCTAGTCCATATTTTATACTGTTATTGTTATGTAGAATTTAAGTGTCATTTGATAAACTAATTTTATTGCAATATTTAAATTGTTGTTTAACAACTATTCATCCATACCAATAAACACTTCCTACCTGTTTAACTATCGACCTATTTTGACAATTAGATAACACGTGAAATGTATGAAACCACACAAAATTTAACAAATAGCTTTTCTATAGATACAAACTATGTTAAATAAAATAAACCACTTATAATGAAAAAGAAAAAAAGACCCAAGTAGTCATTATATCTCAGGAAAATGTTTAAGAACTTATTAATTAATAACCATACATTTTTTTACCAAAATAATCTTTTATTTCAAATTTCAAAAGTACATGGGCAAAATTATTCTTATTGTTCCCTTAAAATACCAGCAGACTATCTGAGAAACACTGGAAAGTCTATCACTGATAAACTATATTGCATACATTATATTGATACTCCTTTTAGCACATAAGACTAAATAGATATTGATTTGTTTGTCAGAGCATGTGATATTTTGAGAATAAGCTTTAAGTTAACTTATCTTTTGTTGGCTTTCTCTACTACCATGGGGAAAAAAAAAAAAAAAATCCAGTTGCTCTATAATTGTTTACATGTTGTGTTCAATGGAATACTTGGAGTTAGAAATGGACAATGTGAGACCCTAACAGGTAGGATCCAAGTGCAGGATCTCCTATATGTAGATACTCTATTCAATTCAACTAGTTTTCAATAGCTTATTAGACTAGTTCTTCTCAAAGTTTAATGAGCTACAAATGACTTTTCACAATGCACATTCTTTGTATTAGATCTGGGATGGGGCCTGAGATTTGTATTTTTAAGTAGCCTTCACATATTGAAGGTATCAGGAGAGAGTGATAGAATTCAGTTTACTTCATATTTCTCTGTGTTGATCATTGGTGGGGTAAGTATTTTTTTCTTCTCACATTCTCCAGATCCTTCTCTGATATTCTCCCTAGTTATCATTTATCACTGATTTTCCTAAAGGATTTTTATACTTTTCCCTCACATCCCTGATGCTGATAAAATTCTTGATATGTAAGCCTGATTAAGCAAAAATAATGTTACATATTATTTCAAATATTTCTGAATTTCCTTTCTCTCTCTCTCTCTCTATTTTTTATTTTATTTTATTTTATTGTTTTGCTGTGTGTTGTTATTTCTGGTAGGCTTCACAGCTTTTTCCTTTTTATTTTAGAATTAAATAACTTGTAAAATTCTGAATACTGAGTGCATGAAAGAAACTTATACAGGCACAATGAATATTATTGTCTATTTATAAGAATTCCTGTAATGATACAATTTCAGAAATAATTCCATTGATTTTTAGAATAATGGTGGCATTTTAAAAATATTACTGTTTAAGATAAAAATAGAAATTATAGTATAAAACTCTTTTAACAACTTCTAAGAAAAATACTGCAAACAATTAATTTGAGTTCAAAGATCTTAACTACTATTAAATAGCACATTCATCAAATAAAGAGGACATCTAACAGCTGTTTATAAAATTAATGTATTATAGATGTGAATTTTTGTTCAACATTTGTATTGGAATGTTTAATTCAGAGCTCTTAGTCAAATCCATTATTTTTTTATGTGTCAAAACCTTATTTTGCTTCTGTAACATCTCACTTAATCTCTCCACTTACTCACAAGTGCAAAACTCAAAAAGAGTGGTAAAAAAAAATTGTTTTTTACTCCTTCCTGGAATTGCAAGAACAAATAGAAGCAGTAAAACAAATGTTAAAGTGCCATCAAATTTATTTTAAAATGCCATAAACTTTCTTTGAATCATCATAAAAAGTATCTAAACAGACACTGCATTTGCGTAGTCCATGCATTTTTGGTAATGTTATGATTATTTCAATTTTATACGCATGTATTTATATCTATCTATATCTATCTATTGATCTATCTACCTACCCACACTGGTGCAAACTGAATCCATCACTAATACAGTTACCACTCGATATTCATGTGTATCACTGTAGCATCCAGAGACACTAGAGAAGGTAAAAAGTCTTTAATTCATTAGCATAAAAGCTATTGTGCACTAAATAATTTGTGTAACAAATGCGATCAGAGGTACCAACAAGTCCACAAAATATTGCATAATTTACCTACACAATGCATTCAACCATTCACTTAATTATTTTAGTTTATATAATTTTTCAGCACACCATCCACAAAAATAGTAAAATTTAAAGCCTTTGTGCAATCTACATCTTTGTTATTTATGCAGATAATAGACAAATAAAAAAATATATAAACTTTTTTAAAATAGAAAGGGCCATAAAGCCAAATAAATCAAGGCTTGTATAAAGAATATAATGTGAATGCTATATTTCAGATAATTTAAAGAAAGATGTGATATTTGAGCAGAATGTTAGATCATTCTGCATTGCTATAAAGGAATATCTGAGACTGGCTCATATTTCTGCAGGCTGCACAAGAAGCATAGTGCCAGCACCTGCTTCTGATGAGGGCCTCAAGAAGCTTACAATCATGGCAGAAATTGAAGGGGGATCAGGCATGATCCTTCTCTCAGATGGTGAGAGAGAGAGCAAGAGAGAGGAGGATGTGCTAGGCTCTTTTAACAACCAGCCCTCAAGTTAATTAATAGATTGAGAACTCACTCTTTACTGCAGGCAGGGCATGAAACCATTCATGAGGGATCCACTCTCCATGACCCAAACACCTCCCACTAGGTCCCACTCCAACACTGGGAATCACCTTTCAACATGAGATTTGGACAGGACAAATATCCAAACCATATCTAGCAAAGAGAGTTGAATTAAAGGGGGAGGAGAGTCATCATGTATCTGTGGGAGATCATGTGATGAGGTGCAATTGGAGGAATTTAGTGAAGGGAGCAATAAACTCTGACTTAGCTCTCAGAGTTTATTTAGGACTGTTATATATATATTTTTTTTTAAAAATCAAAGGCAGAGAGATCAATAACCAAGCTTTCATAATACCTGGGAAGAGAAATGACAATGGGTTAAGCCAGTGTGGGAGGTGTGAAAGGGAGGAAAATTTTTTAAGTGACCAGATTTTCTGTCATATTGGATGTGCAATGTAAGACAAAGAGAAGCAGCAAGAATTTTTTTTTGCTTAAAAAACTGAGTTCATGGAATATCAGTTTATTGCAAAGAGGAAAACTAGAGAAGAAGCTGGTTTAAGATGGTGTTTTCATTAAAGGTCAGTCGCAAAAGCTGATAATATTCTAGGATTTGTGGGGATTTTTTCTCTTTTTTTCCTATTTTTTAGCAGAGAGATTTTAATGCTGGTAATTGTTTACAACAGTGTTAGAAGCACAAGAAGTTCTTATGGTGGAAGATAATTACACCTTTGAGAAAGATATGGCCAACTGACTTCCTTGGGCCAATGAAATGTAAAATAAGCTCTAGGAGTCAGTACATCACCTTCAATCTTTGCTCTACTAAGATAACTAGTAATGTTCTACATGAATGATGCTCCATAATTTTGCACCTCTGAGTTAGGTTGACATGGAAGAGAATCCCCAGATTACCAGTGGTTAACATGTAGTCTTAGTAATAAACATGCCAGTGAGATTTTGGAGTTATTTGTTACTGCAGTTTCAACTACTCCTTGACCAATTAGTTATGACTACTCTAAGGTTAATTACTTTAACAAGTTCAAGAAATAGCTCTTTAAAAATTCCTGCATTCAAATCTTTTGCCTATCTCTTCCATTGAAATAACACAATCGGCAAGCCATCTTGCAAAAAGAACAATAAATATAATCTGTTAGTCTTCTATCTTGAAGGTAGAAAGGAGGAACAGAGGGGTGGATGTGGAGCTATCAGATAACACACTATTTCTCACTGGCTACTACTTTGACTACTTAGCAAAAGAGAATAGCCATGTTTCTTCCCAACAGACTGCAACTATCCTTTGTCCAAAGGAAAACTTGCTTGCTTTTATGAAAAAGGGAGACCAAAGTCATCAGTCACTGCTTTTATGTCCTAGTGACATCAATATTTCTTCTAGTTTATTTTCTATTGATAAAATGTCATTGCTTCTTCAAGCCCAATTATCTCAGATAACTAACTCCAAAAGATATGTTTCCTTTGATTCCTTCTGGGTTGCTACTTTATCAGTCAGTGTTTAATCATGTAAACAGACTAGGAATTTGAATGGAGGTAGTTTAGGATTTTTTTTTTTTTTTTTTCCCAAAATTGCAATTGAAGGAATGTGGCAACATAAAGGGATGGGTGAGATTCCCAAATGCTGAATGCATGTAGGAATTCACTACTACTTTTAAGGCTGGAGGAAGATGAGAAATAGTGTTACTCCAAGTCCGAGGTTGCTTTGTCACCTGAGGCATCTACTGTGCTTGTACTGGCTGAGCAGAAAGCCAGAGTCTCACTTCTACTCTACACTACTCACTCTTTGTGCTGCTGCTCCTACCACCATAATTGATGCTGCTCCAGTCGCAGTGCTCTTTCCACTGTTACTCCTGCTCTCTAAGTTTTCTAAATACTGCCTTTTCTACTGGCACTGCTTGGGTAACCACTGCCAGAGACATTCTCAGAAGCCATAAAAATATTTTATAACTCCTACCACCTTCCAGTCTCCTGCCAGTATCTCACATCAGCAGAAACTGACAAGAAGCCATTGAAAAGAGAGTCTAGGAAATGTATTTTATATCACTCCAGGCCAAACGGGACACATTTGATTTCTACTTTGCATTGCAGGAATGGATTCCTACAATGCTAACTGATATCCGACACTCCCACAAAGGAGGACAGTCAAAGGAACAGCTTAAGGCATGCTACATTGGAGATCCAAGTGGAGACCCCAAGCAGGTATCAAGATAAATGTCTGATTTCAGTGGAACATGTAGGATGGAGATAAAATCCTAGAGTTAGTTGGTATATAATATGGATGTGGTCTCCTGGATAATGACTAAACATAGAGAAGAAAATTTATGCTAGGATAAAATCCTAAAATACTCTTTATAATTTGTCCATCAGCAAGAAGAGAAAGATCCATGAGAGGAGGTTAAGAGGAACTAAGAAATTTTTGACAAGGAGTTCTTGCTATTGCAAAATTTAATGAAAGCAGTGTTTCAAAACTAAGAAAACAATCTTATCAAATGGCACTGATCAGTCAAATAAAATGAGGGCTGAGAACTAACCAATTGTTTTGACAAGTTGGAGGTCATTAGTGATCTTGGTGGTAGCTGCCTCAGTGGAATTCTGGGGATAATTAGATGAGATTCAGGAGTAATAGAAGAATACTAAATGATGACTGAATATATACTGTATAAAGTAATTTTGTTGTAAATGAGAGGATATTTTAGAAGCTGAAACAGGATAAAACATTGAAGAAAATTTTTAATCTTTCTTTTTTAAGATGGGAGATAATACAGAATATATCTTGTGCTGATGCAGATGAAACAGTACAAAGAAAAAGTGATATAGAAGAGAGACAAGAAAATTGTAGAAGTACTTGATGTAGTGATATGGGCTGGAATCCGATACAAAGGGAAAAGTTTATCTATATAGAAATAGTAGCAGTTCATCTATGTATCAAAACTGGCTGATAGTATATGGATTCCAGTGTTTCATAGGTATATTTGGTACTGGGGAGATGTAAAAGATACCTTCTGATTAATACTTTGTTCTTAGTTAAAGGAGAAGTGTGAAAGACAAAACAATTCCCTGAGATTGAGAAGCAGCAGAGGAACAGCTAGTTCTCAGTGTTGTTAGGAGCTGTCCTGGCATTCCCAGCTAGGACTTTATGTTCCTCTTACTGAACATAAGGAATCTCAAAAAACAAAAAAATCACCCTGGGACTGTGATGAAATGAGACTAAGACATAAAACAAATAAAATATAACATCATGATCTTCTATAAGCACAGAATAAATTTAGATCACTGTGCAAACTACAAAAATACCACTTATCCCTAGTGATTTCTGCCTAAAAGGCATTGACATAGGAACGTTATCAGTTGAGAAGAAGTTGAGTTTTTGAAGTTTGTGGAACTAAGAAACAATTTGTGAAATAGTCACCTAGGAGAATGAAATTATTAATTATCTTTGATATAGAAATAGTACATTTTAAATATCACAGAGAGTACTCTAAGGGTAAGGTATTTGAAACTGAAATTGAGATTTGGGGTTTGCCGCATTTATTAAAATTTTTAGGATATTATCTTAGTAGTATAAGGTGGAGGAAAAATTAATAAGAATAAGAAACTGAGTGTCCAGTATTCTGGATGAATCATTCCAATAAATAATGTAATTTTGAAGAATGATGACCAGGACAGTCATAGAGTGAACATCAGTAAGGCAGATACTAAAATCATCTCTGAATGAGAAAGACTGATTAGGAAGACTGCACAAGGAATGGCAGTAAAGTTACAGTCTGATAACATGAACTTGGTTGGGGCTGACTGGGGAGGGGTGGATGTGGAGCTGGCAGACAAAAACTGTTGAGCATTGTCCTATTGGGTAGATTTATGGTCATCCAAATTTGTCAATTAAGAGTAAAAAAGGATCATCTATTCTAACTGGGAATAAGAAGCCATCTACAAGGACTGTAATGAAAGCAGCTACCTCAGAAGACAGCCAAGATCAAAAGAGACGCAGAAGCTGAATACCTGTTCAGAGAAAAGTTTGAGGATGTCGAGTGTGATGTGTCATGATGACAGCTATGAGTTCCAAGGACACAATGAAAAGATTTGTGGATTAGGAATGAGATGTGATATGAGTCAGATTTGGGGATACACAAAATCAGGTGAAGATTAGAATATAATTGTTGGAGAGTGACAGTACCAAATTAGATTTCTGCTGATGCCAGAAGTATCAACCATGATGAAATGAATCTTGCTGACCACTAAAAAAAAGGAGATGACAGGTTCTAATGGAAACTTCTTGGAACTGTTGTCCTCAGAATTTTGGCATAGTGTTGAAAAAAATGTTGGGGAAAGGACTGTAAAGTTTGAACTTGATAAGAAACATGCCTCAAATCCTTTTGGGAAGTTAACCATGTGCAAAACAAACTATTCCGCTTATTAGAAAAAAAAAAAAAAAACACTGAGAAATCTTTTCTAGCAACAGGAAATTACTAACGCAATGGAGAGCTGAAAAGACTCGTAGCATGGCTACTCTGGTATATATTTCAAACCAAGAAAGGTTGTAGTTTGCTATGAACAAATTTCCCCTTTTTAGAAATATGCATTAGGAGTAAGAAGTAATACAATACAACATCAGGAAGTGAAAATGCTAAAAAGTTATATTGCATAAGAAATTTTTTAACAAATGTTCTATACATTTGTTATCCCCAAACCCTTAAAACTGGTTTTGTGTGTGTCGCCATGGAATCAGCGATGAAATCATTATGGCACATTTGAGGTAGTGAGTATAATTATGTCATCTCAGCACTTGACTTTCCCAAATTCATGTTAACATTTTATTTCCTTTTAAAAAATAAGTTGCTAACAACTGTTAAAATAGTGCCATTACCTACAGTGTTTAGAAGAGACCAATGTTAGATAGTTGCTTAAAGCCTGTACTAGCTGAAATAATTCAGACAATTGTCATTATTCAGAGCAGAACATATAGTGGAGCAGTCAGTTTTTCTACAACTACTAAAAAACAATTCCTTTTTTGAGTCGATAAATGGGTATGGACACACATCTGGGTACATGAAAGTGTAGTGTGTGTGATAATGTTTACTAAAGCCTTCAAACATGATTTCTAGGTTTCAGGTTCACAATTCCTATTTCTTTGATATTGTATCAAAGATGCATTTCTTAGAAGATAGGCACTTCATAGAAATGGATATACCTTAATAACATTGATACAAAGAAGGGAGGTTACACTGAGGCAGAAATAAATGACACCTTTTATAATATTTGAAATGATCACTGTTGCCCAGTACGGTGAGCTTTTATTTTTTTTTCCTCTCCCGCAGTAATTTTCCTTTATCTCTTGTATAATAGTGTACCATAAAGTGACTTCCAGGAACATGTCACAGATTCAATCAATTTGGAATGACACAGCACTATCATTCCCATAAGTGTTCAGGCACTTCCAGGAATGATTAAAAAGCATGGCATTGGCCACCAACTGCTGGGGTGACATGTACATTTTGAAAAAGACAGCCTTATTGAGCAGTTGTTAATTATAAAAGTGTTTGAAAATGGTGACTTTTCTACTTCTGGGGATACTTCAAATACATGACTGTTGTATCTGATATGCTTCTGTCATAGGCCTGTAATTTCCTCTATACCACAAATGAAAAGATATGAAATAAAGTCAGATAACGTTGGTATATATGCTATCTGATGTTGCCTAATGATTTTTAATTAAAATATATTTAGATTTGAGGAAATTAGTTTTATACTGTTAGCAATACCAAATATCAGATGAGAAAAGCTGGACAAATCATTACGTACATTATTGAGACTATCGTTAACCCATTTTAGTTATCATTTTTATAAACTTTTATCTTGATGTAAGCCTATATATAAAGACATACCTGAGTTGTTCTTCATTGGGGAAAGCTAATATTATTACATTTATTTTTAAATACGTTGATAATGTACTCAGAATAAAACTATACGGTTGTTTTACAGGTAAAACCTTTTTATCAGTTTATTTTAATTTGAAAACAAAAACAAAAACCTGCAATAAATGTTCATAATAAAATTTTATTGAGCTTCAATTCTTGCTATTTGTGTAACTTTATGAGGACAATTTCTTTATTAAAAAAGGAAATTTTGCTTAAATGGGACATGCAGCTTACATTCATTCCACGAATAGAATTAAGAGCACTTAGTATGCATTTCAATTTTATAATTGCAAATATGCAGCAATGCTCCAAAAGTTGATTATTCGTTATTCAGATATGCTCTAAATTTTATTTTCCTTTGGAACTATTTGATTAAATCCTAAAGATGACACATAGTCAGATTCAAGGGGAAGACGACAGTGTGTGATAACATTTTATTCAGCAAGTAGAATATTAAAATACATAGAGAAAATATTAACTGGATGGCTAATCTTGAAGTTTGTGACCTTTATTCTCTTATATGTTACATTTTATATTAAAATAATCTTACTTTCCAGTAAACAATTAGATACTATGCCAGGGGATAAATAAACCCTCATTAAAAACCACTGTATGTTTAGAGAAAGAGTATAAAAATTATATCATTTTCAGCCAGGCGCGGTGGCTCACGCCTATAATCCCAGCACTTTGGGAAGCGGAGTCAGGCAGATCACGAGGTCAGGAGATTGAGACCATCCTGGATAACACGGTGAAACCCCATCTCTACTAAAAATACAAAAAAAAAAAAAAAAAATTAGCTGAACGTGGTGGCGGGCGCCTGTAGTCCCAGCTACTCAGGAGGCTGAGGCAGGAGAATGGCGTGAACCCGGGAGGTGGAGCTGGCAGTGAGCCGAGAACACACCACTGTACTCTAGCCTGGGCAACAGAGCGAGACTCCGTCTCAAAAAAATATACATATAAAATTTTCCAGAGGCACTTAGCAAACTTCTCTAGGTTCACGTAGAACTTTATTTCATGCCCATCCTTGAACTGGTATATGGTCCTAGGGATGTCCTATACTTACTGACTATGCCTAAATTGCTGTAAGAATCAATGTCAAGAAAGACAGAATTACCATTACACCAATCAGGTCCACAACTTCAGTTACAGGTATTCAATCTGCCATTGGTATTTGGGCTACAATTGAAAAGAGGGGTACCAAATCTTCTATTCCATAACCCTCATTAATTGAACACACAAACACAGACACACACACGACAACCTTAAAAGTTTAGTGGCTTTGCCAAGGTCATGCAAACTTGTCTTCTGAATCTGAAGTGAATTAAGTCATGTAAAATAGCTTGGCGATCTAAAGAGCATCACACACCTTCCCCATATTAGTATCATTGCTCCTAAAGTCCACTGAAATCAGACCCCTCATGTAGGTATGACTCAATGTTTCCTGAATCCTATACTTGGCAAAGTATTCCTAAAAATGTTATACTGAAATATCTTAAGTTCTTAAAAATTTAATTTTAAACAAGTTATTAGAATAATATAAAATTAATAACATATTGACATACATCTAAGGCTTAAATCTATCAGTGAGGTACATATTAAGGGCACGGAAAGTCTGACTGTGGTTTATATCAGGATTTTCTTTGTTTCTTGCCAGTACTCATCTCCTCCCTACTCTTCCTACCTCATAGATTAGATTCTGTGATCTCAGTACCATAAAGTCTTGCCATATTTTTTCAGTCATAGTTATTAGCAGATTAAACTAACTTAAATAAAATTTAAATGATTGAATAAAATATCCATAAATTAGTTTCATAATACACACAACTGAAGAAATATGGAATAGAAGATATTTTATAATCTAACTACACATAAATAAAAGCTGTCAGATAAGATCTAAGCATCTGAGACTGTATTTGGCAAAGTCACAAAATTTGTAACATAAAAGAAGCAGAGTAGGAGAGCATTTTAAAGTCTTCAGCATATGGAGTTAGTTCAGAGCTGGAAATGGCATAGAATTAATATGAATTATTATTGGATGTGATTCAAAATTTAAGCTAGTAACAGGCATACATTAGTCTACCTGGCTTGAAAAATAACTGAGCTATGAAATAAAATGAAGACATTAATAGGACATTTTAATTAGTCATATTATTATGTGTACTTAGGATAAACTATTTGGAAAGGGCACTTGCTAAATTATCCACTAGAGGATCAAGCAGTAAATGATAAAACTATATGTTATGATTGCCAGGAACAAAATACGCATATTTGCCAAATTCAGCATTTTCTGTGATATTTTAGAGCCTAACCTACATTTTAGATTTTAGTCATACTCCTTCCTTTTCCAGTGATCCTAACTATTTAAAAGTTTCAGGAATAGAGATTCTAGGAAATTAAAAATAGAAAACAAAAATTATTACCAGTTTTCCAAACTAAAATATTTAGTTACTCTCATTTTCTACATTTATTCTGAGTTTACACCAAATCTTAAACTGCATTCTGTACCACCATGCTCATGTTCTTTAAAAAATGGTCTTTATACTTCTTTTTCAAATAGTACAATAAAACTCATTTTAACGTAATATCATTTTAACAAGAATGCTGGTTTTATAAAATTAAAATGACTGCCTGGTAAGAAAGATTTTAATGATGCTTACGAGCCTTTTATGTCAATTATCACTAGGGTTTTGTGCATTCATATACACTAATAAATGGGAGAGGAAGAAAGGCCTGTTTTATCACCTATCATTACCCTAATAAAATAGGATATTTTTTCAATAAGAGTATTAAGAGAAATTGCCTATTTCCATTTTTCCAGAAAATCCATTTCTACAAAGTCGCCTTGGCTTTGACCCATTCTGAAAGAAATGAACATTGCTGTAGGTTTTATGCCTATCTTCCTTATACATATTTTCTTTATTCAGCTCCGGCAGCAGTCATAAGCTTGGGCAGAATTCCATTCCTCATCTGTCCTATATTCTGGAAGTAGGATCTATTATTGTTTGAATGCACTACCATCCATTATCTTTCCAGAGTACCTATTTGCCAACAAAATCCTCATTGAATTTTATAATGTTCTATCTTATATGAATAAATTAAACTAATATATATTTGCAATCTACCTGGTAGTAGGCACTGTGATAGGCAGACATCTCAAAGATTTTTATTCCCTCTGAAAACATTTTGTTGTATTTTATATCTGTTTTGGTTTTGTTTTGTTTTACAGACAAGGTCTTATTCTGTTGCCCAGATTGGAGTGTGGAGTGCAATGGTGTGATCAGAGTCACTGAACCCTGGGACTCCCAGACTCAAGAGATCCTCCTGCCTCACTCTCCTGAGTAGCTGGGACTATAGGCACATGCCACCACGCCTGACTAATTCTTTTGTTCTACTTTTTTTTTATTATTATTTTTGGTAGAGAGGGGTGACTCACTAGTTGGCAAGGTTGATGTCAAACTCCTGGCTTCTAGTAATCCTCCTGCCTTGGCCTCCCAAAACACTAGGATTATAGGCATGAGCCACCATGCCTGGTCTGAACACATTGTCTTCATTTCTATCTCTACAGCTTAATTTTTTTCCTCTGTACTTACTTAGCTGTATCTCTAAAATCACACCTTTAGTACCTGTACCCTACCTGGTTCTCTCGTGGTACTGTCCATTATGTTTTCTTATCTGAATTTGTTTGCTCTATTGATAGTCTTGGACGTTAATAGTTCTCACTGATGCCAACTTACATGAAAACAATATTTTCCTTATGCAATTCTAAGGACCTCAAAACAAAGATTCTCTGCTGGACAAAAATTGACTTAGTCTTCTAAAACTTCTCCAGGGTTCATCTGTGCACTTCCTTGTAAAATCCAGTTTCAGCAAAAATCCTGCTAAGTAAATATAACAAAAATCCTGTACCCTTGATATCTCATCACCCTTAATATCTGGTCAGGTTCCTTATGCTCTGCCATCCTCCACTGGATGTCTGATCAGCCTGTCCTGTTTTCTGCAAGAATCCTGTTAGGTAGGTTTATTCAGAATTCAACTTATCCTTTATGTTTCCTCTTAGTGATTTTTCATTCATTGAACCCCAACCTGTTCCTCAACCATAAATTCGTACTTGCCATCGTTGTATTCAGAGTTGAGCCCAATTTCCCTCTCCCACTGCAAAACCTCATTGCAGTGGTTCTATACCTATCCTGATGGTCCTGAATAAAGTCTTCCTTACCAAGCTTTAACAAGTATCACTGAATAATTGGTATTAATGTGCATCTACTCTAATAGTGCCCCTGGAAGCAAACGTGCCCAAAAATATATTTTACTTTAGCAATTCTAAAGGCTCTAACCCATGGTGATTTAAAAATTTTCATGTTTTACAGATACATTTACTTAAACTAGTAAACCTTGCAGTATGCATCTATTATTTTATCATCTATTTCCTTTGAATTTTCTTTTGGGAAACAATTAATCCTAATCTCAGTCTTTGAAATTGTGGATGGGAGAATATACTTCCTGGCTGTTCCTGGCCACAGTGAATGATTTAATGTTGATTACGAGATAGATGCCAAACCAGATAAACTCAATCCAGACACTTGGGTCAAAATTATAGGATATTAAGCACTCTTTTTCAGGTAGGTTTGCCAAACCAATAGAATCAAATCATCCTCTTTGCCAGGAGCAGAGAGATATAAAAGCAATACAGAGGCAAGCAGCACTGAGTGACAAATAGGTTTCTGATGTAATCTTCGATCATGTAAAATCATTCATGCTTGGAAACAGCTCTACTAATGAAATATTCTGTTATTTGAGCAAGAGATTTCTTGCTTGCATTATTTATTTAATTTGAGTTTACATTACCTGTAAGTGAGAGTCCTAAGGTACACTCTTAACTGTAGTCATCCACACATTCTTATCATAAATCTTCATCTTTTTCCCTACATAAACCTGCAACAATCCAGGTATAATGCAAACATTCACAGGCCCTCACCATTGGTAAGATTCTATTCACCATTTCTTTTCCACCCCAAGGCTCACTGTTCTGTATCATTGTCTTGTAAATCTTTTCTTTGTGGAGCCTCTAATTTATTCCTAAATTACTCCTAGCTTAGATGACTATTTTTTGCCTCAAAGACACATTAGTGGTATTTGCCCTAAGGACATCTACCATTCCCTTCACATGACTATTTGTTTACACGTTTTTTTTCTTTTATATCTTTTTCTGCTCTCAGTGCTGTTTCTGCCCCATACTGTGTATTTCTATCTTTCCCTCACAACCAATGACCTCAGTATCATTCTCGGCATCTCCACGTGCAAGTTTAGCCTCAAGCCTAAGAAAAAATTAACTTAACCATGGTTCTTTGTATTTGCCTCTTAGTCTGTATATTAAATTCTGATTTGTACTAACTGCCTGCTTGTAATAACTACCAATTCTCATGTAAGTTTGATGTAGAAACTTAGGCAAGCTACCTCACCTCTCGGGTACTACAATTTCTCCCCTGAACATGAGAGATACTCATGAAAACCTCTTCCTGTGTTACTTTAAAAAATATCTTATACCTCACATATATGTTACACGATGCCTTAGAACATTTTTAACTACTTTAATTTTCTAATCAGTTCAGTTTAATTATGCCTTAAAATGTACTATCTCTATGAAATAAATTCATATCTGAAAATTATCAGAGTATACTAAGTTTTTTGTTTAAAAATAATATATTTAGTATTATATCAAGTGTGCTTTTAATTTTACATATGTACAATACATCTGTTTGTATAGGTAGATGTAGTATATTTAAAAAAATTAATTTATGTATCCACATACTTCTTTTAATAAGTATTTTACTGTGTACCTACTATGTGACAGGCAATGTTACAGAGGCTTAAGGTAGAAGAATAAAAACCACAACAATGGCAAAGTACTTCCCTCATGGAGTCTGCATTCAATATGTAGGGAATAAAAGAAGATAATGCATAAACATTCAGAAATAATGAAAGATTGATAAAACAATATATTTCATACATATTAATTTATAAATCAATTTTACCTATATTTCCTCTTATAATTGGCTTTCATAAACTTTAGAAATTTTTGTCAGAAAAAACTCACTCTTACTTGAATATCCATAGCATCCTTGATATAAAACTGGTTTTCTTTTCTAAATGTGGAAAACTGAAGCAGCTTACTAAGAACACTTCTGAAGCATATCTGAGTAATGAGTCAACTGTCAAAGACAGAGATAAGATGTTTACTGGCTGAAAGGGAAAAGCTTGGGATCTTTTGAATATGATGATGATGAAGTTACTAATTCAAAGACCATAAGCAGTACCCAATTCGATAGTATTTTAAAAAACCAAATACCTTCTGATCTTTAGTTTTATAACTAACAGACTATAATTCTGAGATGGCTTGCTAAAAGTAGTCAGACAATCTGAACTGAGGAATGAAACCCTCCACCAATACTTTGTAGATGAAATTAGACAAAGAAGCTATCTAGCTTAGCTGTTTCTATGATGCCAATTTTTAAAAGGCATTAAACACCGTACTGAAATAAACCAGAAATATAATGCCATTTAAACTCTATGGGATCTATGTGCCTACATAACAGACAAAAAAAAAATTCCAAATTTTCTCACTTCCGCCTTTGACAGCACCTCTAAATAGAAACAAGTAAGTAATCTATGAAAGTGCCAGTACTGCTCCTACTAAATAAATATTTAAAGAGTATTGCTTTGAAAGTGTGGCAAATTACTAGTCTCCTAGCAGGCATCAGTCAAGATATGCTTATAGATACCAAAGTTAATGCCCTGATTTATTGTTCACAAGTTTCTAAAGGAAAATAGGATTTAACTTCACAATGTGACTTCTTGGGAACGCTCTTAGGCTAAACAAAAAGTCACAAAAACAGATGTTGAACTTCATAATATTTGTGAAATAAAACCTTACCTTGGATCTATCAAGCAGCGTTACATAAAATAAGGAGTATAATAGATGCTTATTGGTTTAATGTGTATAATATTATCTAAGATTTACATAATATTTATTGATGAACTTGCTTAAGATTAGGAAATTCTATTAAAGCCAGATCATTCTTTGTTCATATGTACGTCAATTATTTATTTAGCATCACCCTTGTCACCAAATAGATAGACAATATTATGATCTTTAGCATTTCAAATATTCTCCCCATGAAACCAAACAGACTCACTAAACAACTACATCAACAGCTTTTGAGTCTGGCTAACTGACACTCATTCCCTAATTACGCTTCCAAACATGTCTTTACTTCAGAAGTTGTAAAAAGAAAATATTTTCAAATTCCCTTGGATAAGGTTTAGGCTCCTATGAAAATTTTGCTTTTTCTCATGAAATTAATTGAAATAATTTATACTCTTTCTTTTGCCTTCTTCTTGTGATTGTTAACGAAATACATTGGATCTTCATCAGTCATCTTCTAGCCATGGTGGTAAAGGAAATCAATGAGATGTTTGATGGACATCATTGAACCCCTAAACCAATACTATCTGCCATCAAAATGTGGCCCTTAAACATAAGATTTGAGAATATACTTATTTATTTAGGTCATTCTAGACCAAGAACATGTTAATTATAACAAAAGTTGCTCACCAATACAGATATTTTCCAAGGCATGATTATGAAAATACATTTATTTGCTTAAACTAATTTCCAAACAACACAGTGCTTTTTTTAGACAGACCATGAGGCAGTGGGCATGATATTGATAACATAAACCCACAAACTTTGCCCTAATTAATGCTTGT